>NW_015439892.1:73828-80014 GCF_001577835.2 Coturnix japonica | reverse complement strand
TTTGGGGTCCTTTGTAGGTTCTTTTGGGGTCCTTTAGGGGTTCCTTTGGGTTCCTGTTGGGATCCTTTGGGGGTCCCTTTGGGGGTCTTTTAGGGGTTCATTTGGGGTCCCTTTAGGGTCCCTTGGGGGTTCTTTTTGGGTCCTGTTTGGGTCCTTTTGGGTTCATTTTGGGTCCATTGGGGTCCTTTTTGGGGTCTCCCCTCCCCAGGCTCCGCCCCCCCCTTTAGGCCCCGCCCCCTAAACCAAGCCACGCCCCCTTCGACCCATTGACAACTGTGGCTTTATTGAGGTCATGACCCGGAACCGGAAGTGCACCCAGAACCTGAACGCACACCAGACCCGGAAGTGAGACCGGAAGTTCCTCCACCAGCGGAACCGGAAGTGTCCGTAGCGGAAGTAGCAGGCCCGAAGAAGGCCATGCGGACGGTGCTCGGTGCCCGCAGCGTCTGCAGCTGCCGTTGGCCGCGACGAAGGAGCAGCTCGGAACGGAGCCGGTCCCGAACCGGAACCGAAGCGCAACGACGGAACTCGGAACGGATCCGAGCGGCGAATCCAGGCCGGGAAGCGGCTGCTCGGAGTAAAGAGCGATACAACGCCAAGGCCTCACGGCGGAGATCGGGCCCGGCCATTGAGAACGGAGCCCTGAGGGGTTAATTAGTGACAGTCGTTAATTAACGGGTAATTAGGGCGGCGGAGAGGACTAGGCCGCACTCACCGCTGGGCGCTGCCTCGCGTCACTTCCGCTTCCGCCGCGCTCCGCGTTGATTGGGCGAAAGCGCCGCCGCTGATTGGCTGACGGGGTTAACGCGGAGACCACGCCCATAAGGACGAAAATCGGTCTGTGATTGGTTGTGGGGTATGAGGGGGGCGGGGCCAACGCGGAGGCCACGCCCACTTAAGGGCGGGGAGAGCGGAAGGGGAAGTGAAGGACAGAAGTCGGTCCGTGATTGGTTGAGTTGAGAAGGGGGCGGGCTAACGCTGAGGCCACGCCCATAAGGATGAAGGTCGGTCCTTGATTGGTTGAGGGGAAGGATGGGGCGGGGCTAACATGGTGGCCACGCCCATAAGAACGAAGGTCGGTACGTGATTGGTTGAGGGGGAAAAGGGGGCGGGGTAACATGGAGGCCACGCCCATAAGAACAAAGGTCGGTCCGAGATTGGTTGAGGTGGAGAAGGGGGCGGGGCTAACGCGGAGGCCACGCCCACTTGGGGTATAAAAGGGGGGAGATGAGGACCCAGAAATAATGGGGGAAAAATAGGGAAAATAGGGGGATCCTATTTGTCCAATTTGGGGACAGAAATGGGGATTTTGGGGTCCGCTGGATTGATGTAGAGTGAAAACAGCCATTTTTGGGGTCATTTTGGGGTGAGAAATGATGGTTTTGGGGCTCCACCCTTTAATTTGGGGACAGAAATGGGGATTTTGGGGTCTGCCGGATTAATGTGGAGTGAAAACGGCCATTTTTGGGGTCATTTTGGGGTGAGAAACAATGGTCTTGGGGTCCCACCCTCCAATCTTGGGACAGAAATGGGGATTTTGGGGTCAGCTGGATTAATGTGGAGTGAAAACGGCCATTTTTGGGTTAATTTTGGGGTGAGAAATGATGGTTTTGGGGCTCCACCCTTTAATTTGGGGACAGAAATGGGGATTTTGGGGTCAGCGGGATCAATGTGGAGTGAAAACGACCATTTTGGGGTCATTTTGGGGTAAGAAATGATGGTTCTGGGGCTCCACCCTTTAATTTGGGGACAGAAATGGGGATTTTGGGGTCAGCGGGATCGATGTGAAGTGAAAACGGCCATTTTTGGGGCCCATTTTGGGGTGAAAAATGATGGTTTGGGGGCCCCACCCTCTAATTTGGGGACAGAAATGGGGATTTTGGGGTCAGCGGGATCGATGTAGAGTGAAAACAGCCATTTTTGGGGCCCATTTTGGGGTGAGAAATGATGGTTTTGGGGCCCCACCCTTTAATTTGGGGACAGAAATGGGGATTTTGGGGTCTGCCGGATTAATGTGGAGTGAAAACGGCCATTTTGGGGCCCATTTTGGGGTGAAAAACGATGGTTTTGGGGCTCCACCCTCCAATTTGGGGACAGAAATAGGGATTTTGGGGTCAGCGGGATCAATGTGGAGTGAAAACGACCATTTTGGGGTCATTTTGGGGTGAAAAACGACGGTTTTGGGGTTGGGGTTTTAGGGCTGAGCGTTACCCCAAACCCAACCCCATAAAGAATGGGGTTAAATACCCCCATACTTTGGGGTATTTGGGGTCAATGGGACACCTCCACCCCCGAAGGTGAGGACAGAAGGAGCGGAGGCGGCGATAGTCCCAAAATCGCTTTGTTTTACCCCAAAATTCAGCCCTCAGAGCTCGTCCAACCCGTCGTCTTCCTCTGGATAATCCCCCACCGTGACTCGTTGAGGGCGGACAAAGGCCCCATAAGGATGAGGGCACTCGAAGTAACGGCGGCCACCGACACTATGGGGATAGAGGGGATTTGGGGTCAGCAATGGGATAATGGGGACAGCAATGGGTCATTGGGGTCAGCAATGGGACATTGGGGTCAGCAATGGGATATTGGGGACAGCAATGGGATACTGGGGGCAGCAATGGGATATTGGGGGCAGCAATGGGATATTGGGGGCAGCAATGGGACATTGGGGACCCCTGTGGGATATTGGGGTCAGCAATGGGATATTGGGGACAGAAATGAGATATTTGGGTCAGCAATGGGATATTGGGGTCAGCAATGGGATATTGGGGTCAGCAATGGGGTATTGGGGACAGCAATGGGATACTGGGGTCAGCAATGGGATACTGGGGGTCAGCAATGGGATATGGGGTCAGGAATCGGGATTTTTATTGGGGTCAGGAATGGGAATATTTGGGGTCAGCGATTGGGATATGGGGGTCAGCGATGGGATATTGGGGTCAGCAATGGGATATTGGGGACAGCAAAATGGGAATCTGGGGTCAAGCAATGGGGTATTGGGACAGCAATGGGATATTGGGGGTCAGTAATGGATATTGGGGTCAGCAATGGGATATTGGGGTCAGTAATGGGGATATTGGGGACCCCTATGGATATTGGGGGTTCAGCAATGGACATTGGGGGTCAGCATGGGAATATTGGGGGTCACAATGGGATATTGGGGGCCGCAATGGGTACTTGGGGGCAGCAATGGGATATTGGGACAGCAATGGGATTTTGGTGACAGCAATGGGATACTGGGGTCAAGCAATGGGATATTGGGACAGCAATGGGAATACTGGGGACCAGCAAGGATATTGGGGACAGCAATGGGATATTGGGGACAGCAAATGGGATATCTGGGGTCAGCATGGGATATTGGGGACAGCAATGGGAATATCTGGGGTCATCAATGGGATATTTGGGGACAGCAATGGGATACTTGGGGTCAGCAAGGGGATCATTGGGGACAGGCAAGGGGATATTGGGGTCGGCAGTGGGATATGGGGTCGGCAATGGGATATTGTGGTCAGCAATGGAATATTGGGGGACAGCAATGGGATATTGGGGTCCAGCAAGGGGATATTGGGGTAGCAAGGGTATTGGGGACAGCAAGGGGATATTGGGGTCAGCAATGGGGATATTGGGGTCAGCAATGGGATAATGGGACAGCAATGGATCTATTGGGGTCAGCTAAGGGGATATTGGGGTTCTAGCAACTGGGATACTTGGGGACAGCAATGGGATATTGGGGTCAGCAGTGGGATATTTGGGGTAGTAATGGGATATTGGGGTCAGCATAGGCAATAAGCAATGGGATATTGGGGCCAGCAATGGGATAGCTGGGGGTCACTAATGGATAACTGGGGTCATAGCAATGGGATATTGGGGACAGCAATGGGATATTGGGGACAGAAATGTGGATAACCTGGGGTTCAGCAATGGCGGTATTGGGCGTCAGCAATTGGGATACCTTGGGGTACAGCAATGGGATATTGGGGACAGAAATGGGATACTGGGGTAGCATGGGATAATTGGGGGTCAGCAATGGGATATTTGGGGATCAGCAATGGATATTTGGGGTTCAGCAATGGGAATATTGGGGACGCAATGGGATTATTGGGGACAGCAATGGATATTGGGGTCAGCAATGGGATTATTGGGACAGCAATGGGATATTGGGGTCAGCAATGGGATATTGGGGACAGCAATGGGATACTGGGGTCAGCAATGGGATATTGGGGACAGCAATGGGATATTGGGGTCAGCAATGGATATATTGGGGGAAGCAATGTGGATATTGGGGGGCAGCAATGGGATATTGGGGTCAGCAGTGGGACTATTGGGGACATCCCCCCACCCCAATACCTGCCGTCGTGTTTGCCCACCGGCTCATCATAGCGGACCCCAACCCAATGTCCGGGTTTGAAGTCAGTGAGTCCTATGGGGTGGGGGAGAGAGAAGGGGGGTATGGGTGAGCACTGGATGGCTGCTTGGGGCCACATGGGGTTATTCTTGGGGCCAATATGGGGTTATGTTGGGGCCATATGGGGTTATTTTGGGGCCTTATGGGGTTATCTTGTGGGCCATTTCAGGGTTATTTGGGGCCAATATGGGTTATTTGGGGTCATATGGGGTTATTTGGGGCCATATGGGGTTATTTGGGGCCATATGGGGTTATTTGGGGCCATATGGGGTTATTTGGGGTCATGTGGGGTTATTTGGGGCCATATGGGGTTATTTGGGGCCATATGAGGCCACTTAAGATCACACGGGGTCATTTAGAGTCACACTGTGCTGTTTTTGGGGTCACACAGGCCATTTGGGGGCACCCAGAGCCCCTTTTGGGGTAACTCTGTACCATTTGGGTTCCCCCTTTGCCATCTGAGTTCCCCCAGTCCCATTTGGGGTCCCTGGTTCCCATCTGGGTTCCACTGATCCCATCTGGGTCCCCCTGGACCCATTTACGTTCCCCCTTTGCAACCTGGGTTCACCTGGTCCCATTTGGGGTCCCTGGTTCCCATCTGGGTTCCCCCATTCTTTATTTAGGGTCCCCCAGTCCATCTGGGTTCCCCCAGCCCCATTTAGGTTCCCTGGATCCCATTCAGGTCCCCCCGGTCCCATTTAGGGTCCCCCTGGTCCCATCTGGGTTCCACCTTTGCAACCTCAGTCCCATTTGGGTTCCCTGGATCCCATTTAGGTTCCCCAGGTCCCATTTGGGTTCCCTGGTCCCATTTAAGTCCCCCCAGTCCCATTTGGGTCCCCTGGTTCCCATCTGGGTTCCCCCATTCCCTATTTAGGGTCCCCCAGTCCATCTGGGTTCCTCCAGCCCCATTTGGGTTCCCTGGATCCCATTCAGGTCCCCCTGGTCCCATTAAGTTTCCCCGGTCCCATTTGGGTTCCCCAGTCCCATTTGGGTTCCCTGGATCCCATTTAGGTTCCCACAGTCCTATTTAGGTTCCCTGGATCCCATTTAAGTTCCCCTGGTCCAATTTAGGTCCCCGTAGTCCCATTTGGGTCCCCTGGATCCCATTCAGGTCCCCCTGATCCCATTTGGTTCCCCAGTCCCATTTAGGTCCCCCTAGCCCCATTTAGGTTCTCTGGATCCCATTTAAGTTCCCCTGGTCCCATTCAGGTTCCCCCAGACCCATCTGGGTTCCCCCAGCCCCATTTAGGTTCCCTGGATCCCATTCAGGTTCCCCAGGTCTCATTTGGGTTCCCCCAGTCCCAATTAAGTCCCCCCAGTCCCATTTGGGTTCCACCTTTGCCACCCAGGTTCCCCCAGCCCCACTCAGGTCTCCCCGGTCCCATTTGGGTTCCCTGGATCCCATTTAGGTTCCCTGGATCCCATTCAGGTCCCCCCAGTCCCATTTGGGTCCCCCGGATCCCATTTAGGTTCCCCTGGTCCCATTTAAGTCCCCCCGGTCCCATTTAGTTCCCCCATTCCCATTTATTTCCCCGTTCCCATCCGTTCCCGTTGGGTTCCGTTGGGTTCCGTACCCACGTACGCGATGGTTCCGCGGTGCTGTGGCTGTCCCGGTACACTGACCAAACAACGACTTCCCGGTGTCATGGCGGCCGCCAGCTCGGCCTCTTCCGCCCGTCTCTGCTCCGCTTCCGCCCCGCGCTGTCGCTCCGCGTCCTCGTCAAACCGGCCCCAACGGCGCCGACGGAGGAAGGAACGGACCGAGTCTATGGGATAATGGGGGGTAT
>NW_015439892.1:71545-71979 GCF_001577835.2 Coturnix japonica | reverse complement strand
TATGGGGGATATGGGGGATATGGGGGATATGGGGGATATGGGGGATATGGGGGAAGGAGGGATCCCAATGTGGGGGGAGAAAGAGGGAAATGATGGGTGTGGGATTGGGGACAGCAGGGACATCGGGAAGGGGGATGGGGACAATGGGATGGGGACAATGGGGTGGGGTGTGGGGACAGTATGGGGACATGTGGGGCCAGCTGGGGACATTGGGGACGCATTGGGGCCATATAAGGGATGTAGGGATGGGGTGTGGGGTCACAATGGGGGCATTTAGGGACCCCAAGGGCGCATTAGGGGTCACAGTGGGGACACTGGGATGGGGTATAGGGACACATTGGGACACTGGGATGGGGTATAGGGACACAGTGGGACACTGGGATGGGGTATAGGGACACAGTGGGACACTGGGATGGGGTATAGGGACACATTGG
>NW_015439892.1:68184-71349 GCF_001577835.2 Coturnix japonica | reverse complement strand
TGGGACACTGGGATGGGGTATAGGGACACAGTGGGACACTGGGGTATAGGGACACAGTGGGACACTGGGATGGGGTATAGGGACACAGCGGGGACACAGGGATGGGGTATAGGGACACATTGGGACACAGGGGATGTGAGGACCCCCATTGGGGGACATTGGGGCGCTGTGTGGGGTCAGGAGCTGGATGAGGACAGCAGGGAAGGGGACATGGGGTACGTTGGGGATCATTGGGGTCACATTAGGGACAATGGGACCCACGTGCAGCCCGCAGCCGTCGCTGACGGGGAAGGATCCCAATAGGGCGTCATCGGGTTCGAGACGGGCCAGGAACTCCCCACCAGCACCACGCAGCTCCAGCTCCATCCATGGGGCCGAGACCCCCACCACCAGCTCCAGCTTCCGCTGTGGGGACACACGGGGTGCTATAGGGTCACACAGGGGCCCTATAGGGTCAAGTAAGGGCCTATGGGACCCCACAGAACCCCATGAGGTCCTATAGGGTCCTACAGGGGCCCTATAGGGTCAAGTAAGGGCCTAGAGGACCCCACAGAGCCCCATGAGGTCCCATAGGGTCCTACAGGAGCCCTATAGGGTCAAGTAAGGACCTACGGGACCCCACGGAGCCCCATGAGGTCCTATAGGGTCCTACAGAGCAGCTCCAGCTCCATCCATGGGGCCAAGACCCCCACCACCAGCTCCAGCTTGCGCTGTGGGGACACACGGGGTGCTATAGGGTCACACAGGGGCCCTATAGGGTCAAGTAAGGGCCTATGGGACCCCACAGAGCCCCATGAGGTTCCATAGGGTCCTACAGAGCAGCTCCAGCTCCATCCATGGGGCCGAGACCCCCACCACCAGCTCCAGTTTGCGCTGTGGGGACACACGGGGTGCTATAGGGTCACACAGGGGCCCTACAAGGTCCCACAGAGCCCCATGGGTCCTATAGGGTCCTACAGAGCAGCTCCAGCTCCATCCATGGGGCCGAGACCCCCACCACCAGCTCCAGCTTGCGCTGTGGGGACACATGGGGTGCTATAGGGTCCTACAGGGACCCTATAGGGTCAAGTAAGGGCCTACAGGACCCCACAGAGCCCCACGAGGTCCCATAGGGTCCTACAGAGCAGCTCCAGCTCCATCCATGGGGCTGAGACCCCCACTACCAGCTCCAGCTTCTGCTGTGGGGACACACGGGGTGCTATAGGGTCCTACAAGGGCCCTATAAGGTCAAGTAAGGGCCTAGAGGACCCCACAGAGCCCCACGAGGTCCCATAGGGTCCTACAGAGCAGCTCCAGCTCCATCCATGGGGCTGAGACCCCACCACCAGCTCCAGCTTGCGCTGTGGGGACACATGGCGTGCTATAGGGTCACACAGGGGCCCTACAAGGTCCCACAGAGCCCCATGGGGTCCCATAGGGTCCTACAGAGCAGCTCCAGCTCCATCCATGGGGCTGAGACCCCCACCACCAGCTCCAGCTTGCGCTGTTAAAGCATTAAGTCCCATTAAAACCCACTAAGGCCCCTTTAAGTCCCTTCAGACCTCACTAAGGTCCCTTTAAGGCCCCATTAGATCCCATTAGGCCCCATCAGGTCCCATTAGGCCCCACTAAGGTCCCTTTAAGCCCCCATTAGGTCCCACTAAGTCCCCATTAGATCCCATTAGGTTCCATTAGATCCCATTAGGCCCCATCAGATCCCATTAGATCCCATTAGGGCCCCATTAAGTCCCATTAAAACCCACTAAGGCCCCTTTAAGTCCCTTCAGACCTCACTAAGGTCCCTTTAAGGCCCCATTAAGTCCCATTAGATCCCATTAGCCCCATTAAATCCCATTAGGTCCCATTAGATCCCATTAGCCCCATTAGATCCCATTAGGTCCCATTAGATCCCATTAGCCCCATTAGATCCCATTAGACCCCATTAGGGCCCCATTAAATCCCATTAAAACCCACTAAGGCCCCTTTAAGTCCCTTCAGACCCCACTAAGGTCCCTTTAAGGCCCCATTAGCCCCATTAGATCCCATTAGCCCCCATTAGATCCCATTAAAACCCCATTAGGCCCCATTAGATACCATTAAGCCCCATTAGACCCCCTTAAAACCCCATTAGATCCCCTTAAAACCCCATTAAAACCCCATTAGATCCCATTAGGTCCCATTAAAACCCCATTAGATCCCATTAGGTCCCAATTGGCTCCATTAAAACCCCATTAAAACCCCATTAGATCCCATTAGATCCCATTAAAACCCACTAAGGCCCCTTTAAGCCCCCATTAGGCCCCCATTAAATCCCATTAGCCCCCATTAGGCCCCATTAAAATCCCATTAGATCCCATTAGGCCCCATTAGGTCGCATTAAAACCCCATTAAAGCCACATTAGATCCCACTAGATCCCATTAGCCCCATTAGATCCCATTAAAACCCCTTTAGATCCCATTAGCCCCCATTAAAACCCCATTAGATCCCATTAGCCCCCATTAGATCCCATTAGCCCCCATTAAAACCCCATTAGATCCCATTANCCCCCATTAAAACCCCATTAGATCCCATTAGCCCCCATTAGATCCCATCAGCCCCCATTAGATCCCATTAAAACCCCATTAGATCCCATCAGCCCCCATTAAAACCCCATTAGATCCCATTAGCCCCCATCAGATCCCATTAGGCCCCATTAAAACCCCATTAGATCCCATTAAAATCCCATTAGCCCCCATTAGCCCCCATTAAAACCCCATTAGATCCCACTAGACCCCATTAAGCCCCCATTAGATCCTATTAGGCCCCATTAGGTCCCACTAGAGCCCCCATTAAGCCCCCATTAGGTCCCATTAGTTCCCATTAAGCCCCATTAAGACCCATTAGATCCCATTAGCCCCCATTAGATCCCATTAGACCCCATTAAGCCCCCATTAGGTCCCATTAAAACCCCATTAGGTCCCATTAGATCCCATTAGGTCCCAATTGGCTCCATTAAAACCCCATTAAAACCCCATTAGGCCCCATTAAGCCCCATTAGATCCCATTAGGCCCCATTAGACCCCCTTAAAACCCCATTAGGTCCCATTAGCCCCCATTAAAACCCCATTAGATCCCATTAGCCCCCATTAGATCCCATTAAAACCCCATTAGATCCCATTAGCCCCCATTAGATCCCATTAAAACCC
>NW_015439892.1:65192-67389 GCF_001577835.2 Coturnix japonica | reverse complement strand
TTAGATCCCATTAAAACCCCATTAGATCCCATTAGCCCCCATTAGATCCCATTAAAACCCCATTAGATCCCATTAGCCCCCATTAAAACCCCATTAGATCCCACTAGACCCCATTAAGCCCCCATTAGATCCCATTAGGCCCCATTAGCCCCCATTAAAACCCCATTAGATCCCATTAGCCCCCATCAGATCCCATTAAAACCCCATTAGATCCCATTAAGCCCCATTAGACCCCCTTAAAACCCCATTAAGCCCCATTAGACCCCCTTAAAACCCCATTTGGGCCCCTTAAAACCCCATTAGGATCCCATTAAAACCCCATTAAGCTCCATTAGATCCCATTAGCCCCCATTGAAACCCCATTAGGCCCCATTAGATACCATTAGCCCTCATTAAAACCCCATTAGCCCCCATTAGATCCCATTAGCCCTCATTAAAACCCCATTAGATCCCATTAGGTCCCATTAAAACCCCATTAGGTCCCATTAGCCCCCATTAAAACCCCATTAGGTCCCATTAGCCCCCATTAAAACCCCATTAGGTCCCATTAGGTCCCATTAAAACCCCATTAGATCCCATTAGCCCCCATTAGGTCCAATTAGATCCCATTAGGTCCCAATTGGCTCCATTAAAACCCCATCAAAACCCCATTAGATCCCATTAGATCCCATTAAAACCCACTAAGGTCCCTTTAAGCCCCCATTAGATCCCATTAGGCCCCATTAAAATCCCATTAGATCCCATTAGGCCCCATTAGCCCCCATTAGGTCGCATTAAAACCCCATTAAAGCCACATTAGATCCCACTAGATCCCATTAGCCCCATTAGATCCCATTAGACCCCATTGAAACCCCATTAGGCCCCATTAGATACCATTAGCCCCCATTAAAACCCCATTAGCCCCCATTAGATCCCATTAGGCCCCATTAAAACCCCATTAAAACCCCATTAGATCCCATTAGGCCCCATTAAAACCCCATTAGATCCCATTAAGTCCCATTAAAACCCCATTAGCCCCCATTACATCCCATTAAGCCCCCATTAGGTCCCATTAGTTCCCATTAAGCCCCATTAAGACCCATTAGATCCCATTAGCCCCCATTAGATCCTATTAGGTCCCATTAGCCCCCTTAAGGTCCCTTTAAGCCCCCATTAGATCCCATTAGGCCCCACTAAGGTCCCTTTAAGCCCCCATTAAAACCCCATTAAGCCCCATTAGATCCCATTAAAGCCCCATTAGATCCCCTTAAGCCCCCATTAGAACCCATTAAAGCCCCATTAGAACACATTAAAGCCCCATTAGAACCCATTAAAGCCCCATTAGATCCCATTAGATCCCATTAGCCCCCATTAGATCCCATTAGGCCCCATTAGATCCCATTAGCCCCCATTAGATCCCATTAGGCCCCACTAGGCCTCACTAGGCCCCACTATAGAGGCCTAGGCCTCGTCACCCCCACCGCCCCCCATAGCCCCCCACCTTGATCTCGGCGACGCTCAGCTCGGTCCCGTAGCGCCGTAGAGACGTGAAGGCGCTGAGGTTGCTGCTCACAGACAGCGACACCGAACCCGGTGGGACCGACCCGGTTCCGACCAGGCCCGGTCCCGGTTCCGCCATCGCCTTCATCTTTGCGGCCTTACCGCCGCCCCGGTTCTTCTGGAAGCTTCGTCCCGCCCCTCAGTGCAATCAACCA
Source organism: Coturnix japonica (assembly GCF_001577835.2). Lineage (NCBI taxonomy): Eukaryota > Metazoa > Chordata > Aves > Galliformes > Phasianidae > Coturnix > Coturnix japonica. The sequence continues at coordinate 65,695 of NW_015439892.1, read as the reverse complement.
ATAGGAAGCGACAACACGCCCACACGGAAGTAAGGGAGCCAATAGAATGCGAGGTTTGAAGCTTTCGGTCCGCCCCTCTGAGATGATTGACAGTACGATGCAACCAATGGGGTGATAGTTCGAAGATCCGGCCCGCCCTCTGGGGCTGATGGACAGCGGGCTCGGCCAATGGAATGAGGAGGTTCCGGCAGAGGGGTGGAGCTCAGCCAACGGAGGGGCTGAGTCTTAAAGGGACCGCGTCCCTTTATTTCCCCCCTATTTCCCCTGTATTTCCCCTATTTCCCCATTATTTCCCATATTTCCCCATTACTTCCCCCCTATTTCCCCCATTTGCCCATTACTTCCCCCTATTTCCCCTTTATTTCCCCTATATTCCCCCCTATTTCCCCTTTATTTCCCCTATTTCCCCTTTATTTCCCCTATTTCCCCCCTATTTCCCCATTAATTCCCTCTATTTCCCCTTTATTTCCCCCTATTTCCCCTTTATTTCCCCCTATTTCCCC
>NW_015439892.1:53241-62012 GCF_001577835.2 Coturnix japonica | reverse complement strand
CCTCCCTCATTTCCCCCCTCATCTCCCCATCTATTTCCCCCTCACTTCCCCCCCGTTAAACCCAAACGCCACCACATCCCTCCCCCTCAACAAAGCCACTTTCTGGACCCCCAGCGGGGTCTGCAGCTCCTCCACCTGAAAGGCCAGGACCCCCACCCCATCCCCACCATTAACCTCAGTACAATCGGGGACCCTGGAAGCCCCCAGCACCGCGTTGACCTTGTTATGTTGGTACAACACAAACGTCACCTCCCGGCCTCGAGCTGCAGCCAAAGCGAGGAGGAAACGTCGACGTAAAGCAGCTCTGGAGGCCTGGATGGAGCCCCCCTCCTGATGGGGGGCTGCCCCATGGCGGGGAGATGTGGGGCTGGATGGAGATGTGGGGCTGGATGGAGATGTGGGGCTGGATGGAGATATGGGGCTGGAGTCATCGGGGCCATGGGGCAGGCGGAGGATGCTCGTAGGGACGGCCATGGGGCTGTAAGGGGGATGGATATGAATGGGTCAGTGTGGGCCCCTATATAAAGCAGGACCCACAACCGGCTCCCCACCCCACAACACGATGCCATAGGGCTCAGTATGGGCTCCTATAGGGCCTGGGGGGGTCCTATAGGGTCAAAGTAGGGCCTAGAGGACCCCATAGAGCCCAGTGGGGTCCTATAGAGCAGCTGCAGTTCCATCTATGGGGCTGAGACCCCCACTACCAGCTCCAGCTTGTGCTGTGGGGAGAGGTGGGGTCCTATAGGGACAAATAGGGGTCCTATAGGGTCAGACAGGGGTCTTATAGGGTCCCACAGAGCCCCATGGGTCTCTCTGGGGTATTATGGGGTCCTATGGGGTCCTATAGGGTCCTACAGAGCAGCTTCAGCTCCATCTGGACCCCCCCATAGACCCTCCCCATAGACCCCCTTATAGACCCCCTATAGACCCCCCCCCTCCCCCACCTCAGTTCGCTGCCCCTCAGCTCCACTTCCGGTTCCCGCCCGCGCTTTCCAATGACGTCATCTCTCTGCGCCGTCCACCCCTTAATCTGATTATTCGCTCCCCGCACATTCGCTAAATCCCTGTTCCCCCTCCCAATGGGCGATTGGTGCTATTATTTTTCTCCTTTTATTTCTCTCTGTTTTTGGAAACTCCTCTCATTCTTCGCCTTTTATTACTATTTTATTACTATTTTATTTATCCTGTTTTCCCCGCTGTGACGAAAGTGCGACAAGCTCCGCCGCGTGTGCTGTGACGAAAGTGCGGTAGTGCCGATTCGCCGCAGCAGATTCGCCGCGAGCCTCACGGTGCGGAGTAAAAAAATAGGATTAAAAAGCAATTAATTGTAATTACAGGTTTGTGGGTTTTTATTGGGTTGTATCTGATTTTTATACACAACTTTTTGATGTCAAGGTGCAGGTTGTAGTGACGAAAGTGCGAAAGCGGACTCGAAGTAACCAGGCCCCCGCCATGGCCCGGTTCGGCCCCGCCATGACCCGGTGAGAAGATGGAGAACAACCCGGTACCGGCTGGAGCCGAGGATGGAAGGGGGAGAACCGGGATCAAACGGGTCACGTTCCCCTGCGATGAGGACATCGTGTCCGGGGCCGTGGAGCCCAAGGACCCGTGGAGACACGGTAACGGGAATGGGGGGGTTGGATCGAACCGGGACCGGGGGGAGCCGAACCGAACCGGGACCGGGGGGAGCCGAACCGAACCGGGACCGGGGGGAGCCGAATTGAATTGGATTGAACCGAACCGGGGGGGTCCGAATTGAATTGAACCGGGACCGGGGGGGTCCGAATTGAACCGAATGGAACCGAATTGAACCGGGGGGGTCCGAACCGAACCGGGGGGATCCGAATTGAACCGAATGGAACCGGGGGGATCCGAATTGAACCGAATGGAACCGGGGGGGTCTGAATTGAATTGAACCGGGGGGGGTTCGGATCGAACCGGGACCGGGGGGATCCGAATTGAACCGAATGGAACCGAATTGAACTGGGGGGGTCCAAATTGAATTGAACCGAACCGGGGGGATCCGAATTGAACCGAATTGAACTGAGGGGATCCGAACCGAACTGGGCCCGGGGGGGTCCGAACTGAATTGAACCGGGGGGATCCGAACCGAACCGGGGGGATCCGAATTGAACCGAATGGAACCGGGGGGGTCTGAATTGAATTGAACCGGGGGGGGGTTCGGACCGAACCGGGGCCGGGGGGATCCGAATTGAATTGAACCGGGACCGGGGGGATCCGAATTGAACCGGGGCCGGGGGGGTCCGAACCGAACCGGAAGGGTCCGAACCGGGGCCGGGGGGGATCCGAATTGAACTGAATTGAACCGAACCGGGGGGATCCGAATTGAACCGAATGGAACCGGGGGGATCCGAATTGAATTGAACCGGGGGGGGGTTCGGATTGAACCGGGACCGGGGGGATCCGAATTGAATTGAACCGAACCGGGGGGGTCCGAACCGAACCGTGGCCGGGGGGGTAAAACCGAACCGGGACCGGGGGGAGCCAAATTGAATTGAATTGAACCGAACCGGGGGGGTCCGAATTGAACCGAATGGAACCGAATTGAACCGGGGGGATCCGAACCGGGGCTGGGGGATCCGAATTGAACCGAATGGAACTGGGGGGATCCGAATTGAACTGAATGGAACCGGGGGGATCCGAATTGAACTGAATGGAACCGGGGGGGTCTGAATTGAATTGAACCGGGGGGGGTTCGGACCGAACCGGGACCGGGGGGAGCCGAATTGAATTGAACCGGGACCGGGGGGGTCCGAACCGAACCGGAAGGGTCCGAACCGGGGCCGCGGGGATCCGAATTGAACTGAATTGAACCGAACCGGGGGGATCCGAATTGAATTGAACCAAACCGGGGGGATCCGAATTGAACCGGGGCTGGGGGGGTTCGAACCGAACCGGAGGGGTCCGAACCGGGGCCAGGAGGATCCGAATTGAATTGAATGGAACCGGGGGGATCCGAACTGAATTGAACCGGGGGGATCCGAACCGAACCGGGGCGGGTCCCAACCGAACCGGGGCCGGGGGGTCCGAATTGAATTGAACCGGGGCCGGGGGGGTCCGAACTGAACTGGAAGGGTCCGAACCGGGGCCGGGGGGATCCGAATTGAACTGAATTGAACCGGGGGGATCTGAACCGAACCGGGAGGATCCGAATTGAACCGAATGGAACCGGGGGGGTCTGAATTGAATTGAACTGGGGGGGGGTTTGGACCGAACCGGGACCAGGGGGATCCGAATTGAATTGAACTGAACCGAACCGGGGGGAGCCGAATTGAACCGGAGGGGTCCGAACCGGGGCCGGGGGGATCCGAACCGAACCAGGAGGATCCGAAATGAATTGAACCAGGGGGGATCCGAATTGAATTGAACCGGGGGGGTCCGAACCGAACCGGGGCAGGGAGGATCCGAATTGAACCGAATGGAACCGAATTGAATTGGACCGGGGGGATCCGAACCAAACTGGGCCTGGGAGGATCTGAACTGAATTGAATTGAACTGGGGGGGATCCGAACCGAACCTGGGGAATCCGAACCAAACGGGGGCCGGGGGGATCCGAATTGAATTGAACCGGTGGGATCTGAATTGAACCGAACAGAACCAGGGGGATCTAAATTGGACCGAACTAATCGGGGTCTGTGGGTCTGTGGGCCGGGGGTGGGACTGGGGGGGTCTGAATTGAGCCCATAGATCCCATCCAACCATTATAGGATCCCATGGTTCTATGACCCCATAGATCCCATCAAACCATTATAGGATCCCATGGTTCCATGATCCCATAGATCCAACCCAACCATTATAGGATCCCATGGTTCTATGACCCCATAGATCCCATCCAACCATTATAGGATCCCATGGTTCCATGATCCCATAGATCCAACCCAACCATTATAGGATCCCATGGTTCCAAGACCCCATAGGATCCACCCAATCAAACCATTATAGGATCCCGTGGTTCCATGACCCCATAGATCCAACCCAACCATTATAGGATCCCATGGTTCCATGACCCCATAGATCCAACCCATCCATTACAGGATCCCATGGTTCCATGACCCCATAGATCAGAAACGACAACAAAAATCTCAATAAGTGTGAGATCACCATCCCACCCAGAGAACCAAAGAAACAACCACCACATGCCAAGGCCAACAACAGCCCAAAAAACAACACAACCCCATGACGCAACAGAAACCCCACCACAAAAGAAAAACACACCACCACAAGGAACATCAACAAAATTCAACTCAGTAAGGTACATCACCCAGAAGAAATGAGCAAAACCCACAAGACGACACAGCAAAAACACCCAACCCCACACAACCAAGCAAGACGACACGCCAACCGAAGAATAAACAATTCACACAAACAGATAAACCAAATCACACTATGAATCAACAACACTAATATTAACACACAAAACAAACAAAATAATGTTGCAACCCAGTACAAGATGATGAAGAAGACAACACCGCAACAAAGGACGCACAACCAACCACATTATAGGATCCCCATGTTCCCTGACCCCCATAGATCCTCACAGAGATTGAAACACACAGCAGGACACAACGATATACAACAACCCCAAAAACCAACCAGTATTCAAAGAGAGAGCCCCACATCAAGACCCACAACCAGACACCACCAGCAGACACACAGACCACCACCAACAACCCCAGCACACACACAGCATTCACAGAACCCAACCCAACATTATATGGCATCCATGGTTCAGTGAGCCCATAGATCCCATCCAAACCCATCATATAGGGATCCCAAGTTCCATGACCCCATAGAATCCAACGCCAACCAACCATTATAGGGATCCCATGGTTCCATGACCCCATAGATCCAACCCAACCCATCCATTATAGGATCCCATGGACGGGCCTTTCCCAGCACAGCACCCTAAATGAGCTCGTTAACGAGTTCCTCGTTAACGACCGTAATCAGGTTTCCTATCAGAATCTCTGTCTCCTTTGCTGCTGAGCATCAATTATTCCTCCTGTTAATTGCTTATTAATGAGCTGTGGGATCGGGTTCTTCCCACGCCGTCTTAGGTTACCGCGCTGTGCCCCATATTGCAGCCCCTGCCCCATAGCAGGGTCCTACAGGGCTCCGTTTTTAGGGTTCCCAGTGGCTCCCATTTATTGACCCCATAGAGAAGCCCAGGCCTCGTTAGACCCATTATTCCCCTCTAAAAGACCCCAGACCCCTTCACGACCCCACTAAGGCCCCTTTAGGCCCCCATTAAATCCCCACTAAGGCCCCATTAGCCGCCTTAAGGCCCACTAAGGCCCATTAGGCCCCCTTAAGCCTACTAGCCCTTAGGCCATTAAGGCCCCTTCAGCCCCATTAAGGCCCTACTAAGACCCCATTAGGCCCCATTAAGGCCCCTTCAGCCCCATTAAGGCCCTACTAAGACCTTCGGCCCATAAGGCGTCCTTCAGCGTCCAGTTAAGCCTACTAAGGCCCATTAAGGCCCTACTAAGACCCCTTCAGGCCCCATTAAGGCCCTACTAAGACCCCTTAAGGCCTCATTAAGGCCCTTCAGCCCATTAAGGCCCTACTGCAAGCTACTCTCAGCGCCATATAAGGCCCTTCGAGCACCATTGAAGGGCCTAACTAGAACCTTGTGCCATTAAGGCCTAACCTAAGACCTTCAGCCCATTAACGGGCCTACTAAGACCCATTAGGCTCCATTAAGGCCTTGCCCATTGAAGGCCTGACTAAGGCGCATTAGGCCCATTAAGCCTACTAAGACCCTTCAGCCATTAAGGCCCCTTCAGCCCCATTAAGGCCCTACTAAGGCCCCATTAGGCCCCATTAAGGCCCTACTAAGACCCCTTCAGCCCCATTAAGGCCCCTTCAGCCCCATTAAGGCCCTACTAAGACCCCTTTAGGCCCCATTAAGGCCCTTCACCCATTAAGGCCCTACTAAGGCCTATTGGTAGCCATTTGAGGCCTAGCTAAGACGCTTAAGGCCCATTAAGGCCCCTTCAGCTCCATTTGAGGACGGGCTACTATAGCCCTTAAGGCCCATTAAGGCGCCTACTCTAAGGACACTTCAGTCCGGGCCAGTTAAAGCGCCGTTCAGCCCCTTAAGGCCCTACCTAAGACTTCCTTAATGCCATTAAGGCCCCTTCAGCCCCATTAAAGCCCCACTAAGGCCCCATTAAGGCCTATGATGGAGGCCCAGGCCTTGTCAGACCTCCCTAACGAACCCCACACCCCCTTATGGCCCCATGGGTTTTTAGGCCCCTCTGTTTATAGGGTTCCCAATGGCTCCTTTTTATGGTCCCCTATGATTCTGTTTTTTGGGGCTTTTAATCCCAATTAATGGACACTGTTGGGGTCTACAGGTCAGCGGGTCATCGTTAGTGGAGTAAATCCCATTAATGAGGAGTATTGGGGTTCTACAGGTATATGGTATAATAGTGGATTAAATCCAATTAATGGGGATTGGGGTCTACAGTCAACGTGGTCGTAATTAGTGATTAAATCCAATTAATGGGAATATTGTGTATACAGGTCAATATGGTCCCGTTAATTAGGGATTCAATCCATTAACGGGCACCATTGGGGCTACATGTCAATGGGTCTAATTAGTGGTTAAATCCAATTAATTGGGAATATTGGGGTCTACTAGTCATGGGTCATAATTAGTGGTATTAAATCCGCAAATTAATGGGAATATTTGGGGTCTACAGGTTCAATATGTCATAATTAGTGGATAGAATCCAATTAATGGGAATATGCCGGGTCTACAGGTCACGTGGTCATAATTATGGATTAAATCCCAATTAATGGGATATTGTGGTATATAGGTCAATGATGGTCGTAATTAGTGGTTAATGCAATTAACTGGCACCATTGGGGTCTACTGTCAATGGGTCATATTCGTTGGATTAAATCCAATTAATGGGACTATTGGGCTACAGTATGGTCTAATTAGTGGATGAAATCCTTAATGGGGAATATTTGGGTTACTAGGTCAATCTGGTCATAATTTAAGTGGATTAAATCCCATAATGGGGAAATATTGGGGTCTACTAGGTCAACATGGTCGTATTAGTGGATTAAATCCCAATTAATGGGGAATATTGGGGTCTACAGGTCAACGTGGTCGTAATTAGTGGATTAAATCCCAAGTAATGGGGAATATTGGGGTCTACAGGTCAACGTGGTTATAATTAGTGGGTTAAATCCAAATTAATGGGGAATATTGGGGTCTACAGGTCAATATAGTCGTAATTAGTGGGTTAAATCCCAATTAATGGGGAATATTGGGGTCTACAGGTCAATATGGTCATAATTAGTGGATTAAATCCCAATTAATGGGGAATATTGTGGTCTACAGGTGAATGGGTCGTAATTAGTGGATTAAATCCCAATTAATGGGGAATATTGGGGTCTACAGGTTAACGTGGTCGTAATTAGTGGGTTAAATCCTAATTAATGGGGAATATTGGGATCTACAGACCAATGTGGTCATAATTAGTGGATTAAATCCCAATTAATGTGGAATATTGGGGTCTACAGGTCAATATGGTCATAATTAGTGGATTAAATCCCAATTAATGGGGAATATTGGGGTCTACAGGTCAATGGGTCATAATTAGTGGATTAAATCCCAATTAACGGGCACTGTTGGGGTCTACATATCAACACATTCCCTTTTCTCCTCCCATTGAGCGCCTCCAATCCCTCTGACCCCATAAAGGAGGTTCTGTTTCCATACCCACAGCCCCAATTCTGTGTGTTTTCAGCCCAAAACGTGACGGTGGAGGAGATCATCGCGGCCTACAAGCAGGCCTGCCAGAAGCTGAGCTGCAAGCAGATCCCCAAACTCCTCAAGCAGATCCAGGTAGAACACAAGGATCTCTAATTAGGGACGAAGTTAATTAGCATTAATTAACACCATGTTTTGCCTAATTTCCCTTAATTATGTGCTTGGGGTCGGGCTCGTTAGAGATGGAAACGTTCCCATATCTGCTCATCTCACCCCTAATTAAAACCCCATTTGAGAGCTTTGCTCGTTAGCAAACGCGGCTGCTTTGGGATTTGCCCGATTTCTTGGGTTTTCACCTCATTTTAATGCTCCTTTTTTGGGGTTAAAATGCTGCATTTTGCTCTTTTCCAGGAATTTAAGGACCTGGCACCCAGGATAGATTGTTTGGATCTCAAAGGTGAGCGCCTCGTTCTTATCAAATACATCATCCCGCATTTGGGATTTCACCTTGTTGACCCCATAGTTGAGTGGAGCGCCCCACAACTTACCCCAAAAAACCCTTTTTTAGGGGTTTTCTTGTTGCCCTTTGAGTTAAAAGTTTAAAGTTTTGTTCTTTCTTTCGTTCTTTTCCTTCCATTGTAGGATCCCATGGTTCCATGACCCCATAGATCCAACCCAACCATTATGGGATCCCATGGTTCCATGACCCCATAGATCCAACCCAACCATTATAGGATCCCATGGTTCCAAGACCCCATAGATCCCATCGAACCATTATAGGATTCCATGGTTCCATGACCCCATAGATCCCATCCAACCCATCCATTATAGGATCCCATGGTTCCATGACCCCATAGGTCCCATCGAACCATTATAGGATCCCTTGGTTCCATGACCCCATAGATCCCTTCCAACCCATCCATTATAGGATCCCATGGTTCCATGACCCCATAGATCCCACCCAACCCATCCATTATAGGATCCCATGGTTCCATGACCCCATAGATCCCTTCCAACCCAT
>NW_015439892.1:48898-52091 GCF_001577835.2 Coturnix japonica | reverse complement strand
ATCCATTATAGCATCCCATGGTTCCATGACCCCATAGATCCCACCCAACCCATCCATTATAGGATCCCATGGTTCCATGACCCCATAGATCCAACCCAACTGTTATAGGATCCCATGGTTCCACGATCCCATAGATCCCTTCCAACCATTATAGGATCCCATGGCTCCAAGACCCCATAGATCCCACCCAACCCATCCATTATAGGATCCCTTGGTTCCATGATCCCATAGATCCAACCCATCCATTATAGGATCCCATGGTTCCATGACCCCATAGATCCCATCCAACCCATCCATTATAGGATCCCATGGTTCCATGACCCCATAGATCCCACCCAACCCAACCACCATTGGCTCCCACAAGCTTTCCAGCCATATAACAACACACCCACCTCCCATCTGGGTGGTCCCTGAAGCCCCCTCCCCTCTTTTCCCCCCAAACCAACCACCCCCATTCCCCGGACACGACAAAAATGGACCTTTCCGTATCTGAATTCCCCAATTCTGCTGTTTTTTGCCCCAGGGGAGAAGCTGGACTACAAGGCCTGCGAGGCGCTGGAGGAGATTTTCAAGAGGCTGCAGTTCAAAATCGTTGACTTGGAACAAACGAGTTTGGATGAAGACGTGAGTGATGAGACCCAATTGGACCCGATGGGTTTTGGGGTCGGTTCCGATGGGGAATGAGGTTAAAAACCATGAGTCAGTCATTGGGTGTCTCAATGTCAAGGGAGATTTACCCCATTTTTTGTCGTTCTAATCCCTGATTTCCACCTTTCTGACCCATTTTGGCCGTTCTAATCCCCAATGTCCACCATTCTGCCCCATTTTTTGCCATTCTAACCCCCAATTTCCAACATTCCGACCCATTTTGGCCATTCTAATCCCCAATTTCCACTATTCTACCCCATTTTTAGCCATTCTAGTCCCTGATTTCCACCATTCTGCCCCATTTTAGGCCATTCTAACCCCCAATTTCCACCATTCTGCCCCATTTTGTCCATTCTAATCCCCATATTTTCCCATTCTAACCCCCAATTTCCACCATTCTACCCCATTTTTGGCCATTCTAACACCCAATTTCCACCTTTCTGCCCCATTTTGGCCATTCTAATCCCCATTTTTGGCCATTCTAATCCCCATTTTTTCCCATTCTAACCCCAATTCCCACCATTCCACCCCATTTTTCCCCATTCTAACCCCAATTCCCACCATTCTGCCCCATTTTTCCCCATTCTAATCCCAATTTCCACCATTCTGCCCCATTTTTCCCCATTCTAATCCCCATTTTCCCCATTCTAACCCCAATTCCCACCTTTCTGCCCCATTTTCACCCCTATCTCCCTGTTCTCAGGGCGCCTCGGCGCTGTTTGACATGATCGAATACTACGAGTCGGCCACGCACCTCAACATCTCCTTCAACAAACACATCGGGACGCGGGGCTGGCAGGCGGCCGCGCACATGATGAGGAAGGTGGGTGCCATGGGACCCCGTGGGCCTGTGACCTGCAAGGACCTTTCCAACCCTATAGGAGACCATGGTTGTGTGACCTGTAAGGACCTTTCCAACCCATCTAACATAGTATCCCACGGTTCTGTGATCTTCAAGGACCTTTCCAACCCTATAGGAGCCCACGGTCCTGTGATCTGCAAGGACCTTTGTAGGATCCCATGGGTTTATCCCCTTCTAGGACCCTTCCAACCCAACGTCTCTAGGATCCCGTGGTTCTATGATCTTCAAGGACCTTTCCAACCCAACCATTATAGGATCCCACGGTCCTGTGACCTGCAAGGACCTTTACAACCCTATAGGTGACCATGGTCGTGTGACCTTCAAGGACCTTTCCAACCCTATAGGAGCCCACGGTCCTGTGATCTTCAAGGACCTTTCCAACCCAAACATTGTAGGATCTCACAGTCCTGTGATCTGCAAGGACCTTTACAACTCTATAGGAGACCACGGTCCTGTGACCTGCAAGGACCTTTGTAGGATCCCATGGCTTTATCCCCGTCTAGGACCCTTCCAACCCAACTATTATAGGACCCCATAGTTCTATGACCTTCTAGGACCTTTCCAACCCAACTCCTATAGGATCCCATAGTTCTATGACCTTATAGGACCCCCCCCATCCCCACATTGGGGGTCCCATTATCAGCCCCCTCCCCTATTTCCCAATGCTTCTATGACCCCATAGGTTCCCATTACACCCCCCTCCCCTATATCCCCTATAGACCAGCTGCCTTCAGTCCCTGGACCCATGGCTTTATCCCCTTCTAGGACCCAACCCCTATAGGATCCCATGGTTCTATGACGCTATAGGACCCCCCCATCCCCACATTGGGGGTCCCATTATCAGCCCCCTCCCCTATTTCCCCCATAGACCAGCTGCCTGCAGTCCCTGGACCCATGGCTTTATCCCCTTATGGGACTGTCCCATCCCCATATTGGGGGTCCCATTACACCCCCTCCCCTATATCCCCTATAGACCAGCTGCCTTCAGTCCCTGGACCCATAGCTCTATGACCCCATATGTTCCCATTACACCCCCTCCCCTATATCCCCTATAGACCAGCTGCCTTCAGTCCCTGGACCCATGGTTCTATGACCCCATATGTTCCCATTACACCCCCCTCCCCTATATCCCCCCTATAGACCAGCTCCCTGCAGTCCCTGGACCCATGGCTTTATCCCCTTATAGGACCATCCCATCCCCATATTGGGGGTCCCATTACACCCCCCTCCCCTATATCCCCCCCCTATAGACCAGCTGCCTGCAGTCCCTGGACCCATGGTTCTATGACCCCATAGGGTCCCATTACACCCCCCTCCCCTATTTCCCAATGGTTCTATGACCCCATAGGTACCCCCTATCCCCATATTGGGGGTCCCATTACACCCCCTCCCCTCTATCCCTATAGACCAGCTGCCTTCAGTCCCTGGACCCATCCCATAGCTCTATGACCCCATATGGTCCCTATTACACCCCCCTCCCCTATTTATCCCCCCACAGACCAGCTCCCTGCAGTCCCTGGACCCATGGCTTTATCCCCTTATAGGACCCTTCCAACCCAACTATTATAGGATCCCATGGTTCTATGACCCTATAGGACCCCCCCATCCCCATATTGGGGGTCCCATTACACCCCCCTCCCCTATTTACCCCCCCCAGACCAGCTGCCTTCAGTCCCTGGACCC
>NW_015439892.1:35403-48873 GCF_001577835.2 Coturnix japonica | reverse complement strand
CTTCCAACGCCCAACTATTATTAGGATCCATGGTCTTATGAGCCTATAGGACCCCCCCAGCCCTCACTTGCGGGCGTTCCCATTACACCCCCTCCCCCTATTTACCCCCCAGACCAGTGCTTCCAGTCCCTGGACCATGCTTGGATCCCTTCTAGGACCAAACCCCCTTATAGGATCCCATGGATATCTCTGACTCCTTCATAGGCCGGTTTCCCATTAATGCCCCCTCCCCCTATATCTCTCAATGGTTCTATGACCCTACTTAGGTTTCCCATTACACCCCCCCTCCCCGATATCCCCCATAGACCAGCTCCCTTCAGTCCCTGGACCCGTGGTTCTATGACCCCATAGGTTCCCATTATCAGCCCCCTCCCCTCTATTCCCCTATAGACCAGCTCCCTGCAGTCCCTGGACCCATGTTTCTATGACCCCCTATCCCCATATTGGGGGTCCCATTACACCCCCTCCCCTATTTCATCCCCCACAGACCAGTTCCCTTCAGTCCCTGGACCCATGGTTCCGTATAGACCCCTCATAGGTTCCCATATTCACACCCCCCTCCCCTATTCCGCAATGGCTCTATTGGGACCCCATAGGTTCCATTTAACACCCCCTCCCCTACATCTTACCCCCCCCCAGACAGCTGCCTTCAGTCCTTCTGGACCCCATGGTTTATCCACCTTCTAGGAAGCGCATCCAACCCAACCCCCTTACTTAGGACCCCATAGTTCTATCACCTTTATAGGACCTTCCAATCCCAACCCCTATTAGGACCCCAATGTTTCTATGACCCTGGTTCCATCTTACACCCCCCTCCCCTGATTCCCAATGTTTCTATGACCTAATAGGTACCCCCCTTATCCATATCTGGCGGTCCCATTACACCCCTCCCGCTATTTCATCCCCCACAGACCAGTTCCCTTAACAGTCCTGGACCCCAGGTTTATTGAACCCCATAGCGTTCCATTATCAGCCCCCTCCCTCATATCCCCTATTAGGACCAGCTCCCTGGCAATGTCCCTTGGACCCATGGTTCTATGACACCCCTATACCCCATATTTGGGGGTCCCCATGCACCCCCTCCCCCGTATTTCCCATGTTCTCTGACCCTATAGGTACCCCCTATCCCCAACTGGGTGGTCCCATTACACCCCCTCACCTCATTTCCCCTAACAGACCGCTGCCTCGCTCCTGGATGCCGTGGTTCTATGGACCCCATATCAGTTCCCACATTAACCCCTCCCCGTACTCTTAACCTCCCCCACAGACCAGTGCGCTCCATTTCTGGACCCCCGGGGTTACGATGACCATAGTTAGGGTCCCATCCACGCCCCCTTCCCCTATCCTTCCCCCCATGGTCTCTATGACCCCCCTATAGGTTCCCATTACAATCCCCCTCCCTATTTCCCACAATGGTTCTATGACCTATAGGTACCCCCCTTATTCCCATATTTGGGGGTTCCCATTACACCCTCCCCCCTATTAACCCCCACAGACAGCTGCTCCATTCTGTGGACGCCCGTTGGTTCTATTGACCCCTATTTCCATTACACCCCTCCCATCTTCCCCCACAGACAGCGGCCTTCCATTCCCTGGCGCCCGTGGTTTATGACCCCATAGGATTCCCATTACATCCCCTCCCCTAATATTCCCAATGTCTATGACCCCACTTAGGGATCCCTATTACACCCCTCTTATCCCATAGACCAGCTGCCTCCCATCCACTAGGACGCCAGTCGGTTTCTATGACCCCATTACTGTCTCCCATTACCCCCCCTCCCCTATATCCCCTACAGACCAGCTGCCTCCATTCCCTGGACGCCCGTGGTTCTATGACCCCATAGGGTCCCATTACACCCCCTCCCCTATATCCCAATGGCTCTATGACCCCATATGTTCCCATTACCCCCCCTCCCCTCTATCCCCCCATAGACCAGCTGCCTCCATTCCCTGGACGCCCGTGGTTCTATGCCCCCATATGTTCCCATTACACCCCTATTTCCCCCCATAGACCAGCTGCCTCCATTCCCTGGACGCCCGTGGTTCTATGACCCCATAGGTTCCCATTACACCCCCTCCCCTATTTCCCTATAGCTCTATGACCCCATAGGGTCCCATTACACCCCTCTATCCCCATTACAGACCAGCTGCCTCCATTCCCTGGACGCCCGTGGGACGCCGCTGCTGGAGCCGTCGGCGCCGTTTGTTGCTCGTGCTTTGAGGATCAGCAGCTCGTTGGTGGTGCTGCACCTGGAGAGCGCCAGCCTCAGCGGGCGGCCACTAATGCTGCTGGGTGAGACATTAATTAACAGTAATTAATGAGCCTAATTAGTGACCCTAATGATCCTAATGAGACCCTAATGACATTAATGGCCACTCATGCTGCTGGGTGAGACACTAATTAACACTAATTAGTTACCTTAATTAATGAGCCTAATTAATGACATTAATGGCCACTCATGCTGCTGGGTGAGACACTAATTAACAGTAATTAACATTAATTAATGACCCTAATTAATGACCTTAATGGCCACTCATGCTGCTGGGTGAGACACTAATTAACATTAATTAACATTAATTAATGACCTTAATGGCCACTCATGCTGCTGGGTGAGACATTAATTAACGTTAATTAATGAGCCTAATTAATGACATTAATGGCCACTCATGCTGCTGAGTGAGACACCAATTAACCCTAATTAATTACCTTAATTAATGACCTTAATGGCCACTCATGCTGCTGGGTGAGAATTAATTAACAGTAATTAACCCTAATTAATGACCTTAATTAATGACCTTAATGGCCTTAATGGCCACTCATGCTGCTGGGTGAGACACTAATTAACAGTAATTAATGAGCCTAATTCATGACCTTAATGGCCACTCATGCTGCTGGGTGNGGGTGAGACACTAATTAACAGTAATTAATGAGCCTAATTCATGACCTTAATGGCCACTCATGCTGCTGGGTGAGACACTAATTAACAGTAATTAACATTAATTAATGAGCCTAATTAATGACCTTAATGGCCACTCATGCTGCTGGGTGAGACACCAATTAACCCTTATTTACATTAATTAATGAGCCTAATTAACCTTAATGAGCCTAATTAATGACCTTAATGGCCACTCATGCTGCTGGATGAGACATTAATTAACAGTAATTAACCTTAATTAATGACCTTAATGGCCACTCATGCTGCTGGGTGAGACACTAATTAACGTTAATTAATTACCCTAATTAGTGACCCTAATGATCCTAATGAGACCCTAATAGCCTTAATGGCCACTCATGCTGCTGGGTGAGAATTAATTAACCCTAATTAACATTAATTAATGACCTTAATGGCCACTCATGCTGCTGGGTGAGACACTAATTAACGTTAATTAACATTAATTACCTTAATTAATGACCTTAATGGCCCCTCATGCTGCTGGGTGAGACCCCCACCCCAGTGACCCTAATGATCCCAATGACCCCAATGACCCTGACCCTAATGCCCCATTTTGGGTCAAAATTGGCCCATTTTAGGTCAAAACCAGCCCATTTTGGGTTGAAACCAGCCTCATTTTGGGTCAAAATAAGCCCATTTTGGTCGAAACCAGCCTCATTTTGGGTCGAAATAAGCCCATTTTGGGTCAAAACCAGCCCCATTTCAGGTTGAAGTCACCCCTATTTTGGGTTGAAACCAGCCCCATTTTGGGTCAAAATCACCCCCATTTTGGGTCGAAACCAGCCCATTTTGGGTCGAAATCGGCCCCATTTTTGGTCGAAACCAGACCCAGCCCCATTTTGGATCGAAACCAGCCCCATTTTGGGTCAAATTCAGCCCATTTTGGGTCAAATTCAGCCAATTTTGGGTTGAATTCAGCCCATTTTGGGTCCGTTTTGCCCCCAGCCCCATTTTGGGTCGAAACCAGCCTCATTTCGGGTTGAAATCACCCACATTTTAGGTCAAAACCAGCCCATTTTAGGTCGAAATCACCCCCATTTTAGGTCAAAACCAGCCCATTTTGGGTCGAAATCAGCCCATTTTAGGTCAAAACCAGCCTCATTTTGGGTCAAAACCAGCCCATTTTGGGTCGAAATCGGCCCCATTTTTGGTCGAAACCAGACCCAGCCCCATTTTGGGTCGAAACCAGCCCCATTTTGGGTCAAATTCAGCCCATTTTGGGTCAAATTCAGCCCATTTTGGGCCCATTTTGCCCCCAGCCCCATTTTGGGTCAAATTCAGCCCCTTTTGGGTCCGTTTTGCCCCCAGCCCCATTTTGGGTCAAAACCAGCTGCATTTTGGGTCAAAACCAGCCCATTTTGGGTCAAAACCTGCCCATTTTGGGTCAAAACCAGCCCATTTTGGGTCAAAACCAGCCCCAGCCCCATTTTAGGTCGAAACAAGCCCATTTTGGGTCAAAATCAGCCCATTTTGAGTAGAAACCAGCCTGTTTAGGGTTGAAAACAGTCCATTTTGGGTCAAATTCAGCCCATCTTGGGTCAAAACCAGCCCCATTTTGGGTCAAATTCAGCCCATTTTGGGTCAAATTCAGCCCATTTTGGGCCCATTTTGCCCCCAGCACCATTTTGGGTCAAATTCAGCCCCTTTTGGGTCCGTTTTGCCTCCAGCCCCATTTTAGGTCAAAACCAGCCCATTTTGGGTCGAAATCGGCCCCATTTTAGGTCGAAACCAGACCCAGCCCCATTTTGGATCAAAACCAGACCCATTTTGGGTCAAAACCAGCCCCATTTTGGGTCAAATTCAGCCCATTTTGGGTCAAATTCAGCCCCTTTTGGGTCCGTTTTGCCCCCAGCCCCATTTTGGGTCGAAATCACCCCCATTTTGGGTTGAAATCAGCCCATTTTGGGTCGAAATCGGCCCTTTTGGGTCAAATCCAGCCCATTTTGGTTCAAATTCAGCACCATTTGGGGTCAAAACCAGCCCCATTTTGGGTTGAAATCACCCACATTTTAGGTCAAAACCAGCCCATTTTGGGTCGAAACCAGCCCCAGCCCATTTTGGTCAAAACCAGCCCCATTTTAGATCGAAACGAGCCCATTTTGGGTCAAAACCAGCCCATTTTGGGCCCATTTTGCCCCCAGCCCCATTTTGGGTCAAAACCAGCCCAATTTGGGTCAAATTCAGCCCAATTTGGGTCAAATTCAGCCCATTTTGGGTCAAAACCAGCCCACTTTGCGTTGAAACCAGTCCCATTTTGAGTTGAAACCAGCCCCATTTTGGGTCAAAACCAGCCCATTTTGAGTCAAATTCAGCCCATTTTGGGTCGAAATCAGCCCGTTTTGGTCCCATTTTCCCGCAGCCACGGCGCTGAAGATGAACGTGACGCTGCGGGAGCTGTACCTGGCCGACAACAAACTCAACGGGCTCCAGGACGCGGCTCAGCTGGGAAACCTGCTGAAATTCAACTGCTGCATCCAGATCCTGGACCTGCGCAACAACCACATCCTGGACTCGGGTGGGTTGGGGATGGAATAACCCTAATTCAACCCAAAATAACCCAAAATCCCACCTAAAAACCCCAAAATACCCCAAAATACCACCCAAAAACCCCCAAATACCACGTTAAAACCCCAAAATACCCCAAAATCCCACCTAAAAACCCCAAAATACCCCAAAATTCCAACTAAAAACCCCAAAATACCCCAAAATTCCACCTAAAAACCCAAAATACCCCAAAATACCACCTAAAATACCCCCAAAATACCCCAAAATCCCACCTAAAAAACCCCAAAATACCCCAAAATCCCACCTAAAAACCCCAAAATACCCCAAAATTCCANTACCCCCAAAATACCCCAAAATCCCACCTAAAAAACCCCAAAATACCCCAAAATCCCACCTAAAAACCCCAAAATACCCCAAAATTCCACCTAAAAACCCCAAAATACCACCTAAAAACCCCAAAATACCCCAAAATACCACCTAAAAACCCCAAAATACCCCAAAACTCCACCTATAAACCCCAAAATACCCCAAAATCCCACCTAAAAACCCCAAAATACCACAAAATCACACCTAAAATACCACAAAATACCCCAATTCCGACCTAAAAACCCCAAAAAACCCCAAAATCCCACCCAAATATCCCCCAAATCCCCCCAACAACCACATCCTGGACTCGGGTGGGTTGGGGATGGAATAACCCAAATTCAACCCAAAATAACCCAAAATACCACCTAAAATACCACAAAATACCCCAAAATCACACAGAAAAACCCCCAAAAAAACACAAAATCCCACCTAAAAACCCCAAAAAACCCCAAAATCCCACCTTAAAACCCCAAAATACCCCAAAATCCCACCTNACCCCAAAATCCCACCTAAAAACCCCAAAATACCCCAAAATACCACCTAAAAACCCCAAAATCCCACCTTAAAACCCCAAAATACCCCAAAATTCCACCTAAAAACCCCAAAATACCCCAAAATCCCACGAGAAATACCCCAAATTCACCCCAAAATCCCACCTAAAAACCCCAAAAAACCCCAAAATCCCACCTAAAAACCCCCAAATCCCACCCAGAAATGCCCCAAATCCCCCCCCAACAACCACATCCTGGACTCGGGTGGGTTGGGGATGAAACACCCCAAATTCAACCCAAAATAACCCAAAATTCACCCCAAAATACCCCAAAATACCACCTAAAAACCCCAAAAAACCCCAAATCCCACCCAAAAACCCCCAAATACCACCTAAAAACCCCCAAGTACCCCAAAATCACACCTAAAAACCCCAAAATTCCACCCAGAAATACCCTAAATCCCACCTAAAAACCCCAAAGTACCCAAAAATTCCACCTAAAAACCCCAAAATACCCCAGAATCCCACCTAAAATACCACAAAATACCCCAAAATCCCACCCAAAACCCTCAAAATCCCACCTAAAAACCCCAAAATACCCCAAAATCCCACGCAGAAATAACCCAAATCACCCCAACAACCACATCCTGGACTCGGGTGGGTTGGGGATGGAATAACCCCAAATTCAACCCAAAATCCCACCTAAAAACCCCAAAATCCCACCTAAAATACCACAAAATACCACAAAATCACACCTAAAAACCCCAAAATCCCACCCAGAAATACCCCAAAATCCCACCTAAAAACCCCCAAATACCCCAAAATACCACCCAGAAATACCCCAAATCCCACCTAAAAACCCCCAAATCCCACCCAGATATAACCCAAATCAACCCCAAATCCCACCCAGAAATACCCCAAATCCCCCCAACAACCACATCCTGGACTCGGGTGGGTTGGGGATGGAATAACCCCAAAATTCAACCCAAAATACCCCAAGTCCCACCTAAAATACCACAAAATACCCCAAAATCCCACCTAAAAACCCCAAAAAACCCCAAAATCCCACCTAAAAACCCCAAAATACCCCAAAATCCCACCTAAAATACCACAAAATACCCCAAAATACCACCCAAAACCCCCAAAATCCCACCTAAAAACCCCAAAAAACCCCAAAATCCCACCCAGAAACACCCCAAATCCCCCCTAAATCCTGCCTTGATTTGACCCCAAATCTGATCCGAAATCCCCCCAAATTTCAGCCCCAAATCCCCTAAATTTGATCCCAAATCCCCCAAATCTGATCCTAAAACCCCCCAAATTTCAGCCCAAATATCCCCAAATTTGATCCCAAATCTCCTAAATATGATTCCAAATCTTCCCAAATCTGGTCCCAAATCCCCTAAATTTGTTCCCAAATCTTCCCAAATCTGATCCCAAATCCCCCCAAACCTGGTCCTAAGTCTCCCAAAACTGATCCCAAATCCCTCAAATCTGAGCCCAAATCCCCCCTAATTTCAGCCCAAATTCCCCCAAATCAGATCCTAAAATCCCCCAAAATTTCAACCCCAAATCCCCCAAATCTGAGCCCAAATTTGAGTCTTATTCCCCCAAATCTCAGCCCCAAATCCCCTAAATCTCAGCCCAAATCTGACCCTAAATCTCAGCCCCAAATCCCCCAAATCTCATCCTAAAACCCTACAAATCTCAGCCCAAATCTGACCCCAAATCCCCCAGATCTGAGCCCAAATCCCCCATATCTCAGCCCAAATCTGACCCCAAATCTCAGCCCCAAATCCCCCTAAATTTGATCCCAAATCCCCCAAATCTGACCCTAAAACCCCTCAAATCTGACCCCAAATCCCCCAAATCTCAGCCCAAATCTGACCCCAAATTTTAGCCCCAAATCCCCCAAATCTGATCCTAAAACCCCACAAATCTCAGCCCAAATCTGACCCCAAATCCCCCAAATCTGACCCTAAAACCCCCAAATCTGAGCCTAAATCCCCCCAAATCTCAGCCTCAAATCCCCCATATCTCAGCCCAAATCTCAGCCCCGAATCCCCTAAATCTCAGCCCAAATCTGAGCCCAAAATTCAGCCCAAATCCCCCAAATCTCATCCTAAAACCCTACAAATCTCAGCCCAAATCTGATCTCAAATCCCCCAAATCTGACCCCAAATCTCAGCCCCAAATCCCCCAAATCTGACCCCAAATCCCCCATATCTCAGCCCAATTCTCAGCCCCAAATCCCCCATATCTCAGCCCAATTCTCAGCCCCAAATCCCCCAAATCTCAGCCCAAATCTGATCCCAAATCCCCCAAATCTGACCCTAAACCCCCTCAAATCTGACCCCAAATCCCCCAAATCTGACCCCAAATCTCAGCCCCATTAATGGGGTTTTTCCATCCGCCCCCCCCTTCCTGCTCCCACCCCACAATCAGCTCAGAGGCTGTTAATTAACACAGGAGACTCATTGCGACTCCTTCATTAGCTGGGTGGTTAATTAGGGGTTACTTCATTAAAGGGCCCCGTCATTAACGAGGTGGGGCGGCTGTGGGGTGTTATGGGGTGTCAGTGCTATGGGGTGTCAGTGCTATGGGGTGTCAGTGCTATGGGGTGTTATGGGGTGTCAGTGCTATGGGGTGTCATTGCTATGGGGTGTTATGGGGTGTCAGTGCTATGGGGTGTCAGTGCTATGGGGTGTTATGGGGTGTCAGTATTATGGGGTGTCAGTGCTATGGGGTGTCAGTGTTATGGGGTGTCAGTGCTATGGGGTGTCAGTGTTATGGGGTGTCAGTGCTATGGGGTGTTATGGGGTGTCAGTGCTATGGGGTGTCAGTGCTATGGGGTGTCTATGGGGTGTTATGGGGTGTCAAAAAGAGAGAGATTCCCCCAAGCCCCAACATCAACATCCCCAGCCCCACATCAATCCCCGACTCAACCCCAATATAGTCCACCCCAGCCCCCAGCCACAATCCTCCCCCAACCCAACAATCCCCATCCCA
This sequence comes from Coturnix japonica, assembly GCF_001577835.2. Lineage (NCBI taxonomy): Eukaryota > Metazoa > Chordata > Aves > Galliformes > Phasianidae > Coturnix > Coturnix japonica. Next base: position 39,549 of record NW_015439892.1, on the reverse strand, counting down.
TTTTCCTTGGCCCCAACATCATCCCCTCACCAGCCCCCCAATCCAGTTCCCTTTGTTTTTGTCCCCCGCAGCCCCCACATCCTCACCACAACCCCCAGCCCCCTCAGCCCCCAACCACTGTTAACCCCCAAGCCCCCACAATCCTCCCCCTGAGCCCCATATCACCCCCAGCCCGCCCACCATCCCCCCAGCCCCCACATCCCAGCCCCACACCTTTACCCCCACCCCACATCAGCCCCCCCAGCCCCCAGCCCCCACATCCTCCGTCCAGCCCCACTTCGTCCCCAGCCCCACATTGTCCCTGAAGCCCCTTTTTAGGTCCCCCAGCCCCCAAACATCACCCCACCCCACCACCATCCCTTTCCCTTGCCCCACATCCCGCCCCCCAGCCCCACATTCCATTCACGCCCACCAGCCCCCAGCTCACTTTTATTCCACCAGCCCCACATCACCCCCAGCCCCACACTTTTATCCCCTCAACCCCCACATTCCCCCCACCCCCACAATCCACCCCTCCGTCCCCCAGCCCCACATCAACCACCCCACCAGAGACCACCCACAAATCTTCCCGCTCCCCCCGCCACCCCCACATCAAGCCCCCACCCCACAAAAACAACCATCCCCCCAGCCCCCACACTTTCTACTCCCATCACCACGCCCACAACTCGTCCCCCGCAGCCCCCACACAATCCAACCCCCAGCCCCCCAGCCCCCACATCCTCCCTTGAGCCCCATAATCCACCCCCAGCCCCACCATCAGCACCCAAACATCCCAGCCCCCACATTGTCCCCCCAGCCCCACACCATCCCCCATCTGTTTCCCCAGGCGTGGCGTACCTGTGTGAGGGGCTTCCCGTGAGCAGCGCCCGTGGCCCCCCTGTGCTCCCATATCAAACCCCCAGCCCACAACATCCCAGCCCCACACTTTTACCCCCCAGCCCCACACCATCAGCCCCACATCCCAGCCCCACATCCACAGCCTCACAATCCCGCCCCCCCAGCCCCATATAGTCCCCCCCCAGCCCCCAACATCAGCCCCACATACTCCCCAATCCCTTCCTTGCCCCACATCAAAAGCCCCCCCCAGTCCCCCAGCCCCCAATCCAGCCCCCAACCAATCCTCACCCATATGGTTATGCCCCCCCTATCCCCACCAGGCGTTGAGGCGTTACCTGTGGATTTGGAGGGGCTCCCCGTTGAGCAGTGCCCGCTTGCCCCTGAGCCCCCAGTATCACCCCCAGCCCCACCATCCCCACCCACATCGCCCAGCCCCCACATCGTCCCCCCAGCCCCAACATCCCCTCCCTCCCTGAGCCCCCCATATCACCCCCAAGCCCCCCACATCCCAGCCCCCCCAACATCAAGCCCCACATTGTCCTCCCAGCCCCACATCCCACGCCCCACATCCCCAGCCCCCCCACATCACCCCCCTTCCAGCCCCCAAGCCCAACATCCCCCCCCAAGCCCCCCACCACCCACCCCCCCCACAATCAACCCCACATTCCCTCAAGCCCCACACTTTTACCCCCCAAGCCCCACATGAAGCCCCCAATTGTTCCCCAGGCCCGTGGCGTACCTGTGGCGAGGGGCTCCCCATGAGCAGTGCCGTGGGGCCCTGAGCCCATATCCAACCCCCAGCCCCAACAATCCCAGCCCCACAATCCTTCCGTCCCAGCCCCACATTCCCTCCAGCCCACAATTCCCCAGCCCCCACAAATCACCAGCCCCCCCACATCCCCAGCCTCACATTCCAAGCCCCACATCCCAGCCCCTGGACATCAGCCCCTCTCCACCAATCCCTCTCCTCCAAATTGTCCTCACTCCCGTCCAAATGCCCCACATTGGTCCCTCCTCCCGCCCCCTAATCATCAGTCCCCACTAAAATATCTTCTCAGCCCCTACCAAGTCCTCTCCTGAGTCCTTCAATAATCACCCCCAGCCCCACATTCCCATGCCTTTTTATATTAGTTTTTTTTTTTTTTTCTTTTTGTTTTTTATTTTTTCTTTTTTTTGTTTTTTTTTTTTCTTTTTCTTTCACACTTTTACTCTTTTTCCTTCATTGCCTTCCTTTTATCATTTCTCCCTCTTCTCCAGTCTCCTCTACATCAGCCCCTATGTCCCCTATTCATATCAAGCCAACATCATCTCCTCATGCCTCCACTATTTCCTCATGCCTCCACATTCGTCCTTCCTCATTGTTTTCCCTTCCTAGGGTGGTCGTTACCTGTGCTGATTTGTGGGCCTCTTCCGTTGATGCAGCGCTGTGGCCCTGACCCCATATATCTACTTTCTTTTTCTCCAAGTTCTTCCCACATCCGCAGTCCCTATTCTATTTCCTCCTCGTCCCAGCCCCCCCAACAATCCCAAAGACCCCACAATCCCAGCCCCCACCCATCAAGCCCCCAAACATCCTCCCCCCATTGTCCCTCGCTCCGTCCCAGCCCCACAAATTGTCCCCCCCCACAAGCCCCACATCCAGCTCCAACAGTAAGCCCTAGCCCCACATTCCTACCCCCTTGATTGCCGCATAATTCACCTGGTCCTAGCCCCACAATTCCTCCTAATGCCCCCCACAGTTCACTCCCCGCTAGCCCCACACTGGTATACCAGCCCCACATCAGCCCCAGCCGCCACATCCACAAGCCCCCCCCACAAGTAATCCTCCCACCAGCCCCCCACATCCCAGCCCCACAATCGTCCCCACACCCACATACAGACCCCCACATCACACAGCCACCCACAATCACCGCTCCTAGCCCCAACCCCACCCACCCTCCCTTGAAGCCCCCACAATCCCAGCCCCCAACACATCCTCCATCCCCAAGCCCCCCCACATCCACCCCACAATGAAGCCCCATTCCCACTGCCACTCCCCAAAGGTTATTTGTTGGCGTACCCTGTGGTGGAGGGACTACCGTAGAGCAAGCAACCGTGACCCTGAGCCACACAACAAATAAATCAACCCCCAGCCCCCACATCCCAGCCCCCACCATCCGTCCCCCACAGCCCCCACATCCAGTTCCCCTTGTTTTTGTCCCCCAGCCACCATCCATAACAACCCCCATACCCCCACATTCTCACGCCCCACCATCCCAGCCCCCCCACATCAGCCCCCCACAGCCCCACACCAGCCCCCACATTGGGCCCTCCCTATGAGCCCCAACTATCACCAACCCAACCACCACATCCCCCTCCATCCCCAGCCCCAACATCAAGCACCCACATTTGTCCCCCCAGTCCACCCATACAAACACAGCCCCCCACATCCCAGCCCCCACTATATTTACCCCCCCACCCCACATGAGCCCCCATTGGTTTCCCGCCAGGTTGTTGGCGTAACCTGTGGCAGGGGCTCCACGAGTATAAGAACAGCGCCGTGGCCTCCTGTGCCCCATATCAACCACCCAGCCCCACAATCCCAGCCCCCCACCAACCCAGCCCCCCCCAGCCCTCACATCCCAGCCCCACATCCCAGCACCCCCCACATGAGCCCCAACAATTGTTTCCCCCTATCCTCAGGGCCGTGGGCCGTTACCTGTGTGGAAGGGGCTTCCGCGTGAGCCAGCAACCGTGGACCCCCTGAGCCCCCCCATATCAGCACCCCAGCCCCCACAATGCACCCCACATCACCCCCACACAGCCCCAACCCCAGCATCCTCACAGCATTCCCAGCCCCACAACCTCACCCCCAGCCCCCACAATCACAGCCCACACCATCCACTCAACCCCATTGTTCACTCCTCCCGTCCCACAGCCCCACACCAGACCCCAGCAACCCCAAAAAATACAGCAAACATCACCACACACACACGCACCACATCCCCTACCCTGAGACGACCACCATATCCTCACAACGCAACCCCCCACATCCACCAGCCCCCACACAATCAAAATCCTCCTAAGCACCCTCACATCCACCAGCCCCACCATCGTCCCCCAGCCCCCAACACCCATCCCATTTTGTTATTGTGCCCCCAGGCCATGGTGTACCTTGGGTGTGAGGGGCCCCCCGCTTGAGCAGCCGCCGTGGGCCTGAGCCCCCAAAATACCTCACTTCTCCCAGCCCCCCCACATCAAGCCCCACATTCAACCCCCCCAACCCACAATTCCCCCCCAGCCCCACATCCCAGCCCCACAATCCTCCAT
>NW_015439892.1:27566-35378 GCF_001577835.2 Coturnix japonica | reverse complement strand
GTGTTTTGGGGTGTTATGGGGTGTTATGGGGTGGTCCAGTGCTATGGGGTGTTTATGGGTGTGTCAGTTGCTACTTGGGTGTCAGTGCTATGGGGTGCTCCAGTGCTATGGGGTGTCCTATCGGGGTGTTATGGGGTGTCATTGTTATGGGGTGGGATGGGATGGTTCATATCCTGCCTCAGCTCCACCGTCACCCCAAGACGTCCATAAAAACCGCCCTAAATCCCCCCAAAATCCCCAATATCGCCCGCAAAATCAAAGCCCGTATATTTCTTCTGCTTCCCAATGATCCCTCAATCTACTCCAAAATCCCCCCAAACCCCCCAATTCTGCCCCAAATTGTCCCCCAGCCCCACATCATGCTCCCAACCATATCGTCCCCCCCATCGATGCCCCACTTATCCCCCAGCCCCACATCACCCCCCCCAGCCTCCCCCCAGCCCCACATCACCCCCCTAGCCCCACACTTTACCCCCCAGCCCCACATCCCAGCCCCACATCATCCCCATTGTTCCCCCAGGCGTGGCGTACCTGTGTGAGGGGCTCCGTGAGCAGCGCCGTGGGCTGGTGACGTTGGTGCTTTGGAACAACCAGGTGACGCAGGCGGGGACGGCGTATCTGGGGGTCACGCTGGTGAGTGACCCCGATGTGACCCCAACCTGACCCCGATGTGACCCCAAAGTGACCCCTAAGTGACCCCTATGTGACCCCAACCTGACCCCAATGTGACCCCGATGTGACCCCAACATGACCCCATGACCCTAATGTGACCCTAGTGTGACCTGAACATGACCCCGTGACCCTAAAGTGACCCCAACCTGACCCCTAAATGACCCCAACGTGACCCCAACATGACCCCAGTGTGACCCTAAAGTGACCCTAAAGTGTGACCTGTGTGACCCCAATGTGACCCCAACCTGACCCCAATGTGACCCTAATGTGACCCCAATGTGACCCCAACATGACCCCAATGTGACCCTACTGTGACCCCAGTGTGACCCAACCTGACCCCGTGACCCTAATGTGACCCTAATGTGACCCTAGTGTGACCCGAACATGACCCCGTGACCCTAAAGTGACCCCAATCTGACCCCTAAATGACCCCAAAATGACCCCAATGTGACCCCAACATGACCCCGTGACCCTAATGTGGCCTCAATGTGACCCTGAAGTGACCCCAACTTGACCCCAATGTGACCCCAACCTGACCCCAATGTGACCCTAAAGTGACCCCATAGTGTCCCCAATGTGACCCCATAGTGTCCCCAATGTGACCCCAATGTGACCCCTATGTGACCCCAGTGTGACCCCAACCAACATGACCCCAATGTGACCCCAACCTGACCCCTATGTGACCCCAACATGACCCCTATGTGACCCCTATGTGACCCCAATGTGACCCCAGTGTGACCCCAACCAACATGACCCCAATGTGACCCTAAAGTGTGACCTGTGTGACCCCAATGTGACCCCAACCTGACCCCAAAGTGACCCTAAAGTGTGACCCTAAAGTGACCCCAAAGTGTGACCTGTGTGACCCCAAAGTGACCCTAATGTGACCCTAAAGTGACCCTAAAGTGACCTCATCTTGACCTCAAAGTGACCCCAATGTGACCCCAATGTGACCTTAAGTGACCCCAAAGTGACCCTAATGTGACCCTAAAGTGACCCCAACGTTACCCCAAAGTGACCTCAACCTGACCCTAATGTGACCCCCAAGTGACCCTAATGTGTGACCTGTGTGACCCCTAAGTGACCCCAATGTGACCCTTATGTGACCTTAATGTGACCCTGAAGTGACCCTAAAGTGACCCCAATGTGACCCCAATGTGACCCCAACGTGACCCTAATGTGACCCCGATGTGACCCCAGTGTGACCCCATAGTGTCCCTAATGTGTCCCTAAAGTGTTCCCATTGACCCCATTGACCCCATTACCCCCATTACCCCCATTGTCCCCATACTTTGGGATGTCCACATGTCCCCCATTACCCCCATTACCCCCCATAGCCCCCATTGACCCCATTGTCCCCATAGCCCCCAATTGAACCCCCCATTGTCCCCATTGCCCCTTCATTGCCCCCTATTGACGCCCCCCATTTTGGACCCCATTACCCCCATTAAACCCCCATTGTCCCCCATTACCCCCATTGACCCCATTTTACCCCATTGACCCCATTAAAACCCCATTACCAACCAACACAACAATCTGGAGAATTAACACACATTAGCACATACTTAATACATAACCACCATAACCAAACACCTCAATTGACACACCATCTTTAAATAATACCCCACCCAACTATATACGGAGCTCACCACATAATAGAACCCACCAACCCCCACTATACACCCAAAAACAACCAACCAAAACATACCCAAAACAAAAAAAACCAACCCAAACCAACTCTGAAGAGCCACACCCAAAAATATTTGCCCCAACACCCACCATTCACCCACACCACCATTGCCCCCAACCTCATACCCCAACCAACCCCAAACAACAAAACTCCCAAATAAAACACAACCAACAACAAACCAAAACCCCATTGAACCCCATTAACTTTACCCCATTGGCCCCCACTGAAACCCCATTACCCCCCCTTAACCCCCCATTGCCCCCAAATTGCCCCCATTTTTACCCCATTACCCCATTTACCCCCCACCCATTAACCCCAATTACCCCATTACCCCTCCCCATGTCTCCCCACTTGGTTTCCCCGCCAGCCACATAACGCATCAGAAGCCTGGAGACACTACTGAACCTTGGAAACCTGGGGTCCCAACCAACCCCATTTTGGGAACGAGGGGGTATTCGGACTAACCTTGAAGACGGGGCTGATCGGAGAACACAATCGCGCAATCAGTTGGCTTAAGACTGGGGCCCCTTTGGCAAAAAGCCACCAAACCCATTCCACCATGGTGAAGGTGGGGGGGGTAAAATGGGGGCAATGGGGCAATGGGGGTAATGGGGGGCCAATGGGGGTAAAAATTGGGGTAAATGGGGGTAATGGGGGGCAAATGGGTTCCCAAAATGGGGGGTTAATGGGGGCAATGGGGGGAAATGGGGGTAAATGGGGTCCCATGGGGACATGGGGGTAAATGGGGGCAATGGGGGTAATGGGGGCCCAAATGGGGTTCCAAATGGGGGTTAATGGGGCAAATGGGGGAAATGGGGGTAAATGGGGTCAATGGGTGACAATTGGGGGCAAAGGGGGACAAGGGGGTCAATGGGGGAAATGGGGTAATGGGGTGTAATGGGGATAATGAGGACAAATTGGGGGCAAGGGGGACACAATAGGGACAAATGGGTGCAATGTTGGATACGTGGGGGGGTACAATGGGGAAGCAGTGGGGGCAATGGGAACAATGGGGGTAAATGGGGTAATGGGGACAAGGGGGTGGGGAATACCCCCTAATAAATCCCCCCATTACCCCCCATATCCCCCTCCATATCCCCCCCATATCCCCCCATTACATCCCCCCATATCCCTCCCATACCCCCCAATTTATCCCCATTACCCCACATATCCCCCCATACCCCCTATATCCACCCATTTATCCCCATTAACCCCCATATCCCCCCCAAATATCCCTCAAATAATCTCCCCTATATCCCCCCCATATCCCCCCAATATCCCCCTCATAATCCCCCCCATTTAATCCCCCATATATCCCCCCCATTTTACCTCCCCTATTTACCCGCCCATACTCCCCCCATATCCCCCCTTATAATTCCTCCCCAATTAATCCCATTAACCCCTTATATCCCCCCATAGGAAAAGCAGTTAGCGGTGGCCCCCGAGTTCAATCGGCCGAGAGCCCCCCGTCTGCTTGCGCCTGGAACCTGCGTAGAGAAACGAGATCAAAAGACCGGGGGGGCTGATTGGCGCTGGCGCTGGCGCTGAAGGTCAATCAAGTTCCCCCTGCTGCGCCTCGACCCTCGACAGGGACCCCAAGAAGGAGGCGGTGAGTGGGGGTATAGGGGCAAGTATAGGGGGGTTCATAGAGGGGTATGGGGGGGTTTATAGGGGGGTTAATAGGGGGTTTGTTAGGGGGGTTACATGAGGGGGTAAATAGGGGCGGTATGGGGTGGGTTAAAAATGACGGGGTTATGGGGGGGTTATAAAGGGGTAAATGGGGGAGGTAACCAGGGGGTTCCTCATAAGGGGTAATAGGGGGGGATACTGGGGGGTATAGAGGGGTTTACAGGGGGAGTGTGGGGAGGTAATAGGGGGGGGGGTAGAAGGGGGTATAGGGGGGGATAATGGGGGTTATGAGGGGGGGTAAAGGGGGGAATGGGGGGGGTATAGGTTGGGGTATAGGGAGGGTATAGAGGTTGGTAATAGTGGGGTATAAAGGAGAATAGGGGGGTATAGGGGTGGATGGGGTAGATATAAGTGGGATATAGGGGGGTATAGGGTGTATTAGGGGATATAGGGGGGTATATGGGGGGCTATGAGGGGGGTATGGGGGGGTACCCCATTAATCCCCCTCTTTTCCCCCCCCCAGGTGAAGAGTTTCCTGGAGACTCAGCGAGCTCTGCTGGCCGAGATCCAGAGCGGCTGCAAACGGAACTTTGCTTTGGCCCGAGAACGGGACCAGGGGGGGGACACGCAGGACACCCAGGACCCACAACCCAACCTGGACCCACAACCCAACCTGGACCCACAGACCCCACAGGACCCAGAGAACCCACAGGACCCACAGACCCCACAGGACCCAGAGAACCCACAGGACCCACAGACCCCACAGGACCCACAGAACCCACAGGACCCAGAGCACCCACAACCCAACCACGACCCACAACCCAACCGGGACCCACAGGACCCAGAGCACCAACAGGACCTAGAGCACCCAAAGGACCCAACCCCCTCCCAGGACCAACAGGACCCTCAACCCCCCCAGCACCCAAAGCACCCACAGCACCCACAGCACCCACTGCACCCACAGCACCCACAGCACCCATAGCACCCACAGCACCCAGAGCCCCCCCAGCACCCAAAGGACCCCCAGCCCCCTTGCACAGCCATAGGGGGGGACAACATGGGGCTGGGTGGGATTAGGGGGGGGGACACTAATGGGGACGACCCCGACAGCATTAGGGATGGAGAGAGGAGAGGAGGGGGGAGGGGAGGGGGCAGCGATTCCAGCTGTGATATGGGGGGTGGTGGGGGGGGTGTGAGGGTGGGGGGGGGAAGGACAGAGACCCCCGTGTGCCCCCATGGGGAGCAGCAGAGAATCCTGGTCAGCAGCCCCGGGAGGGGACACAAAGTGTTTGTGGTGACACGGGTGGACAGTGGGGACACGGCCATAAATAGGGGAGGGGGAACTGGGATCAATGGAACTGGGATCGATAGTACTGGGGTCAGTGGAACTGGGATCGATAGTACTGGGGTGAAAAGAACTGGGATGGATAGTATTGGGGTCAGTGGAACTGGGATGGATGGAACTGGGATCAATGGAACTGGGATCGATAGTATTGGGGTCAGTGGAACTGGGATCGATAGTACTGGGGTGAAAAGAACTGGGATGGATGGAATTGGGATCAATAGAACTGGGATGGAGGGAACTGGGATCGATAGAACTGGGATGGATGGAACTGGGGTCAAAAGAACTGGGATGGATAGTACTGGGATGGGGGGAACTGGGATGGATGGAATTGGGATCGATAGAACTGGGATGGATGGAACTGGAATCAATAGTACTGGGATGGATGGAACTGGGATGGAGGGAAATGGGATCAATAGAACTGGGATCGATAGTATTGGGGTCAGTGGAACTGGGATGGATGGAACTGGGGTCAAAAGAACTGGGATGGATGGAATTGGGATCGATAGAACTGGGATGGATGGAATTGGGATGGATGGAATTGGGATCGATAGAACTGGGATCAATAGAACTGGGATGGATGGAATTGGGATGGATGGAATTGGGGTGGATGGAATTGGGATGGGTAGTACTGGGATGGACGGTACTGGGACAGCCACCACCATTGGGATGACCACTACTGGGATTAATGGGGCAGCCACTACTGGGACGGTCGTTACCGGGATGACCAACACCACCAGTGGGATGACAGCCACCAACACCATTGGGGTGACCACCAACACCAGTGGGATGACCACCAACACCATTGGGGTGACCACCAACACCATTGGGGTGACCACCAACACCATTGGGGTGACCACCAACACCAGTGGGGTGACCACCAACACCATTGGGATGGGCACCAACACCATTGGGGTGGCCACCAACACCATTGGGGTGGCCACCAGTGGGATCACGGCCACCAGTGGGTCCAGCACCACCAGTGGGACGGGCAGCATTGGGATGATGGGCAGCATTGGGATGGTGACCACCAATGGGACGGCCAACAACAGCGGGATGGACAACAATAGGATGGACAACAATGGGATGGACAACAGTGGGATGGACAACAACGGGATGGACAACGATAGGATGGACAACAATGGGATGGACAACTATGGGACGGCCAGCAATAGGATGGACAACAATGGGATGGACAACAACGGGATGGACAATGATGGGATGGACAACAATGGGATGGACAACAATGGGACGGCCAGCAATAGGATGGCCAACAGTGGGACGGCCAATGATGGGACGGCTGATTATAGGATGGACAATGATGGGACGGCCAGCAATAGGATGGACAACTATGGGATGATTGATGATGGGACGGCCAACAGTGGGACGGCCAATGATGGGATGGACAACAATGGGACGGCCAGCAATAGGATGGACAACAATGGGATGGCCAATGATGGGATGGACAACGATGGGATGGACAACAATGGGACAGTCACTACTAGGATGGCCAATGATGGGATGGACAACAATGGGACAGCCAACAATAGGATGGACTATTATGGGGTGGCCAACACTGGGACAGTCACTACCAGGATGGCCAACATTGGGATGGACAACGATGGGACGGACAATGATGGGATGGACAACAATGGGATGGACAACGATGGGATGGACAACATTGGGATGGACAACTATGGGATGGACAACATTGGGATGGACAACTATGGGATGGACAACATTGGGACGGCCAACAATAGGATGGACAATTATGGGATGGCCAGCAGCACCGGGGTGGCCGCTGGTGGCCCAGTGCTGCCCAATGGGCTGAAGGCAGAACTGGGCCGAGCTCTGCCCGACGGTGACGGCAAAGGGGGGAGCTGCGGCGCTGAGCACGGTATGGGGGGGGACAGGGGGGATATGGGGGGGAATGGGTCCTAAATGGCCCCATGGGGGTATGGGTGGGACCGGATCCCAAGTGTCCCCAATGGGGTCATTGGTGGGACTGGGCCCTAAATGTCCCCAATGGATGGAAGTGGGTCCAGATCCCAAGTGTCCCCAATGGGGTCATTGGTGGGAGTGATCCCAAATGTCCCCAGTGGGATGGAAGTGGGTCCAGATCCCAAATGTTGCCATGGGGTCATTGATGGGACTGGGTCCTAAATGTCCCCAATGGGATGGAAGTGGGTCCAGATCCCAAGTGTCCCCAATGGGGTCATTGGTGGAACTGGGCCCCAAATGTCCCTATGGGGGAAGAGGTGGGTCCGGATCCCAAATGTCCCCAATGGGGTCATTGGTGGGAGTGATCCCAAATGTCCCCAGTGGGATGGAAGTGGGTCCAGATCCTTAATGTTGCCATGGGGTCATTGATGGGACTGGGCCCTAAATGTCCCCAATGGGATCACAGATGGAATGGGATCCCAAATGTCCCCAAAGGGAAAAAGAGGGGACTGGGTCCCGAATGTCCCCATGGGGTCAC
>NW_015439892.1:23999-26822 GCF_001577835.2 Coturnix japonica | reverse complement strand
GATCCCAAATGTCCCCATGGGGTCACAGATGGGATCTGATCCCAAATGTCCCCATGGGGTCAGATCCCATTGATCCCATTGATTGCTGTTGTTTCAGAGCTGAGCTGCTGCCGGGACGAGCGGGATCTGGAGGAGCTGCTGTTCGAGGCCAGCCAGGATGCGGGGCAGGAGCCGCCATGACAGCGCCGGGGATGGGGGATGGATTTGGGGTTGGGGTCGGGGTCCGGGTTTGGGCTCAGGTTCCGGGTTCAGGATCAGGGTCCAGATTTGGGCTCAGGGTCCAGATTTAGGATCAGGGTCCAGATTTGGGATCAGGATCCGGATTTGGGCTCAGGGTCTGGATTTGGGATCAGGGTCCAGATTTGGGATCAGGATCCGGATTTGGGATCAGGGTCTGGATTTAGGATCAGGGTCCAGATTTGGGCTCAGGGTCTGGGTTCAGGATCAGGGTCCGGATTTGAGCTCAGGGTCCGGATTTGGGGTTGGGGTCTGGATTTGGGCTTAGGGTCTGGGTTTGTGATCAGGATCCAGACTTAGGATCAGGGTCGGGTTCGGGATCAGGGCCCAGATTTGGGCTCAGGGTCCAGATTTGGGCTCAGGGTCCGGATTTGGGATCAGGGTCTGGATTTAGGATCAGGGTCTGGATTTGGGATTGGGGTCCGGATTTGGGATCAGGGTCTGGATTTAGGATCAGGGTCCGGGTTTGGGATCAGGGTCCAGGTTTGGGATCGGGGTCCAGGCTTGGGGTCAGGGTCTGGATTTAGACTCGGGGTCCGGATTTGGGCTCAGGGTCCAGATTTAGGATCAAGGTCCAGGTTCGGGATCAGGGTCCAGATTTGGGCTCAGGGTCTGGGTTTGTGATCAGGATCTAGACTTAGGATCAGGGTTTGGGTTCAGGATCAGGGCCCAGATTTGGGATCAGGATCCGGATTTGGGATCAGGGTCTGGATTTGGGATTGGGGTCCAGGTTCGGGATCAGGGTCTGGGTTTGGGATCAGGATCCAGACTTAGGATCAGGGTCCAGATTTGGGCTCAGGATCCAGGTTTGGGGTTGGGAATCCAGATTTGGGCTCAGGGTCTGGATTTAGGATCAAGGTCCAGGTTCGGGATCAGTGTCTGGATTTGGGCTCAGGGTCTGGATTTAGGATCAGGATTGAGATATGGGCTCAGGGTCTGGATTTGGGATCGGGGTCCAGATTTGGGCTCAGGGTCTGGGTTTAGGATCATGGTCTGGGTTTGGGGGTCCAGATTTGGGCTCTGGTTCCAGCACTGGGATCTGCTGTGGGGTCTCAGGGGCCCCAAATAGTTCCTGGTCCCAATGGGGTCCCCATAATGTCCCCAATGGTCCCCAGTGGGGTCCCCAATGGTGTCCCCATAATGTCCCCAATGGTCCCCAATGGTGTCCCCATAATGTCCCCAATGGGGTCCCCAAGGAGATGCCGCCATGTCACCAACGGGATGTCACCACATCCCCTAAAGGGTGACATGGTCCCCATAGGGTGACCCTGACCCCAATGTAGGTGACCCTGACCCCAATGTTGGTGACCCTGATCCTAAAGGGTGACCCTGACCCCATTGTTAATGGCTCTGACCCTAAATGTGAGCCTGACCCCAAAGAGCGACGCCATCCCCCATTGGTGACACCGTCCCTTAAGGGTGACCCTGACCTTAAAGGGTGACCCTGACCCCATTGTTAATGGCTCTGACCCTAATGTTGGTGACCCTGACCCTAAAGTGTGACACCATCCCCATAGGGTGACCCCAACCCCAAAGGAGACCCTGACCCCAATGTTGATGGCTCTGACCCTAAAGATGACCCCGACCCCAGTGTTGGCAACCCTGACCCCATAGGGTGACCCTGACCCCATAGGGTGACCCTGACCCCAAAGAGCGACACCATCCCCCATTGGTGACATGGACCCTAAAGATGACCCTGACCCCAATGTTGGTGACCCTGACCCCAAAGATGACGCTGACCCTAAAGATGATCCTGACCCTAAAGGTGACTGATCCTAAAGGTGACCCTGACCCCAATGTTGGTGACCCTGACCCTAAAAGTGACCCTGCCCCTCTCAGGCTGTTCTCAGGGGCTGTGGTGTTGGGGGGGGGGTCCATATTTGGGGTCATTTTGGGGTCTTTATTTGGGGTCTTTATTTGGGGTCCTTATATGGGCTCTTTATTTGGGGTCTTTATTTGGTGTGAGGGGGGAAGGATTCGATTTTTGTCCTTTTCTTGCTGTTTATTTTGCTCCTTTTTGGGGTTTTTTGGGTGTTATTTTTTTTTCCCCATCCAGAAGTGCAATAAATGGGGGGGGGTCCTGGGGGCTGCTCCCCCCCCCCCCCTTCCTCCTCCAATGGGGTTTTGGTCAGTGCTGATTTCTGTCAATGCGGAGCATATGGGGTGGGGGGGTAAGGCCTTGTCCCCATCCCATATCCCATATCCTATATCCCATATCCCCATCCCATATCCCATATCCCATATCCCCATCCCATATCCCATATCCCATATCCCCATCCCATATCCCCATCCCATATCCCATATCCCATATCCCCATCCCGTATCCCATATCCCCATCCCATATCCCCATCCCATATCCCATATCCCCACCCCATATCCCCATCCCATATCCCATATCCCCATCCCGTATCCCATATCCCTATCCCATATCCCATGTCCCCATCCCATATCCCATATCCCCATCCCATATCCCCATCCCATATCCCATATCCCCATCCCATATCCCATATCCCCATCCCATATCCCATATCCCCATCCCATGTCCCCATCCCATATCCCACATCCCCATCCCATATCCCATATCCC
>NW_015439892.1:8171-22334 GCF_001577835.2 Coturnix japonica | reverse complement strand
ATGTTGGGTGACCCTGACCCTAAAAGTGACCCTGCCCCTCTCAGGCTTTCTCAGGGGCTGTGGTGTTGGGGGGGGGGAGGTCCATATTTGGGGGTCTTTTGGGGTCTTTATTTGGGCTTTATTTGGGGTCCTTATATGGGCTCTTTATTTGGGGTCCTTTATTGGGGTGTAGCGGGAAGGATTTCGATTTTTTGTTTCCTTTTCTTGCTGTTTATTTTGCTCCTTTTTGGGGTTTTTTCGCGTGTTTATTTTTTTTTCCAAACCATCCAGAAGTGCAATAAATGGGGGGTCCTGCGGGGCTGCTCCCCCCCCCCCCCTTCTCCTCCAATGTGGGTTTGGTCCAGTGCTGATTTCTGTCAATGCGGAGCATATGGGGTGGGGCGGTAAGGCCTTCCCATCCCATATCCCATTCCTTAGATCCCATATCCCCATCCCAACCCATATCCACATATCCCATCCCATTATTCCCATATTTCCCTATCCCCATCCCATATCCCCATCCCATCCCATATCCCATAATCCCCTCCCGATATCCCATATCCCCATCCATATCCCCATCCATAATCCCATATCCCCACCCACAAACCCATCCCAATGCCCATATCCCCATCCGTTATCCCATATCCTATCCCATATCCCATGTCCCCATCCCATATCCCATATTCCCCATCCCATATCCCCATCCCATATCCCCATATCCCCATCCCCATATCCCATATCCCCCATCCCAGATCCCATATCCCATCCCATGGGTCCCCATCCCATATCCCACATCCCCATCCCATAAATCCCATCATTCCCCATCCCATGTCCCCATCCATACTCCCTAGTCCCCATCCCATATCCCATATCCCCATCCATATCCCATATCCAATCCCCATTTCCATATCCCATCCCATATCCCATTCCCCATTTCCCCATATCCATATCCCCATCCCATATCCCCATCCCATATCCCATATCCTATATCCCCATCCCATATCCCATGTCCCCACCCCATATCCCCATCCCATATCCCCATCCCATATCCCATATCCCCATCCCATATCCCATATCCCCATCCCATATCCCATATCCCCATCCCATATCCCATATGCCCAATCCCCATCCCATATCACTATATCCCCATCCCATTATCCCCAATATCCCATCCCATATCCCATATCCCCATCCCATTATCCCATCCCCATATCCCATATCCCCATCCCACATCCCATATCCCCATCCCATATCCCATATCCCATATCCCCATCCCATATCCATGATCCCATCCCATATTCCCCATCCCATAGTCCCCATCCATTATCCCATATCCCATATCCCCATCCCATATCCCATATCCCATCGCCAGATCCCATATCCCGCATCCCATATCCCATATCCCATCCCATATCCCATCCCCATTCCATGTCCCCATCCTTGTCCCCATCCTTGTCCTATGTCCCCATACCATTTCCATATCCCCACATCCCCCCCATATCTCCATATCCCACCCCATATCCTATGTCCCCCCTCTGTGTCCCCATCCCACATCCCCCCCCTCCACTTTTTGACCCCAAAAAAGCCCATTTAAGGTTCAGATACATTCAGTACTTTATTAGAACATCACTGCCCTCCCACGGCCACCCCATAACAAACAATTGGCCACCCCATAATGACCAATTAACCCCAAATTACCCCCCATTTAATTCCCCATTTACCCCATTAAACCCCCATTACCCCCCATACCCCCCTTTACCCCCATTATCCCACATTACCCCCCCTATTAACCCCCCATTACCCCCCATTGACCACCATTGACCCCCATTGACCCCCATTTACCCCATTGACCCATTAACCCGCATTGCACCACATTGACCCCATTGACCACCATTGACCCCCATGGACCACATAGACCCCCAATTGACCCCAGTGACTCCCATTGCACCACCGTTGACCCCATTGACCACCATTGAACCCCCATTGACCCCCATTGAACTCCCATTGACCCCATGGACCACCAATTGACCCCACTTGACCTACCATTAACCACCATTAACCACCATTAACCACCATTAACCACCATTAACCACCATTAACCACCATTAACCCCCATGACACATTGACCCCATTAACCCCCATTATCCCCTATTTATCGCCCCCCATCCCCCTTAACGCCACCATCTGGTTCCCAATGGCGGCCTGTAGGTTGATGGTGACGGGCATCCCCCCCATAACCCCCATTGACCCCACTGACCCCATTACCCCCACTGACCCCCATTGACCCCCATGACCCCATTACCCACCCATGACCACCACCCTTTGACCCCCACTTACCCCCCATTATCCCCATTAAAACCCCCATTTGACCACCATTACCAACATTACCCCCCATTGACTCCATTACCCCACTTGACCCCATTGAGAACCCCCATATATCCCCTATTTATCGACCCCCCAATCCCCTTAACGCCACCAATCTGGTCCCAATTGGGGGGGGGGGGGGGAGGGGAGGAGGGGGCGGGGGGGGGGGGGGGGGGGGGGGGGGGGCGGCCTGTAGGTTGGATGGTGACGGGCATCCCCCCCATTAACCCCCATTACCTCCCATTGACCCCATTGACCCCCATTGACCCCCATTGACACCATTGACCCCCATTGACCACCATTGACCCCCATTGACCACCCATTGGCCACTATTGGCACCATTGACCCCCATTGATTCCCCATTGACCACCATTGACCCCCATTACCCCCAATTGGACCTCCATTTGCCCCATTGACCCCCATTGACCACCATTGACCCAACCACTTGACCACCATTGGCACTATTGGCCATCCATTGACCCCCCATTTGACTCCCATTGACCACCATGACCACCATTGACCACCCATATGACCTACCATTACCCCCCATATGACCCCAATAACCCCCCATTCATCCCCCCAGTGACCCCCATTGACCCCCATTGACCACCATTGACCCCCATTGACCCCCATTGACTCCCATTGACCCCCATTGACCACCATTGACCCCCATTGAACCCCCATTGATCCCCACTGACCCCCAATTGACCACCAGACCCCCATTGACCCCCATTAACCCCATTGACCACCATTGATCCCTATTTGCGCCCCATTTGCCCCCCATTGACCACATTGACCCCCATTGACCCCATACCCCCCCATTGACTTTCAGTTACCCCCATTACCCCCCATTGACCCCATTGAGCCCATGACACCATTGACCCCCATTGAACCCCCATTTACCCACCATTGACCCCTATTGACCCCCATTGCCCCCCATTACCACCATTGGACCCCCATGCCCCCCATTGACCACCATTGACCCCCATTGACCCCATTGCCCCTATGTGACCCCATTGCACCCCCATTATCCCCTATTTATCGCCCCCCATTCCCCCTTAACGCCGCCATCTGGTTCCCAATGGCGGCCTTGTAGGTTGGATGGTGAAACCCGGCATCCCCCACTGACTTAACCCCCATTAATCCACCCCCACATTGACCACACAAGTCCCTGAACCCACTTGACCACCATTTGACCCCCATTGACCCATTGACACCATTGACCCCCATTAACCCCCATTGACCCCCATTACAACCCCATTGACGCCCATTGACCCCATTGACCACCATTGACCCCTCATTCACCCCCATTACCCCCCATTGACCCCCATCTGATCCACTATTGCCCCCTATTGACCACCCTACCATTGACCACTATTGAATCCCCATTGACCCCCATTGACGACCCCATTGACCCCCATTGACCCACATTTGACCCATTGACCACCATTGACCCCCCATTGACCCGCATTGACACCACCTGACCCCCATGACCACCATGACCCCCAGGTGACCCCATTGACCCCTCACCTGATCCCCACTGACCCCATTGACCCCCATTGACCTCCCATTGACCCACCATTGACCCCCATTGACCCCCATTGACCACCATTACTCCCCATTGACCCCCATTACCCCCCATTGACCCCATTGACCCCCATTATCCCCTATTATCGCCCCCCATCCCCCTAACGCCGCCATCTGGTTCCCAATGGCGGCCTGTAGGTTTTGATGGTGACGGGCAACATGGCGGCCGCATCCCGAACCGTGAACGGGAAATCGTCAAGATGGAGGAAGGAACGGAACAACCTGGGGTCTGAGTCCAGACACAGAGACCCCTTAAGGGGGGACTGTAGGGAACGGAGCTCTGATATGTGACCCCAATACACGACCACAGGGAACGGGATGGGGGGAGCGGGGACCGTGTTCCTTATAGGCCCCTATAGGGGAGATGGGCCATGGGAGGCGTCTCTGTCCCCTTATTAGGGGCCCATAGTATAGGGTAGAGCCATGGGCGGTCTCGCGTTATCCACTAATATAGCGCCCCGCTATAGTAATGGGGCCAAATGGGTGTCGCTGTCCCTCTATAGGCCTATAGGGGGGCCATGGGGGTCTCTGTCCCTTATAGGGCCTATAGGGGGGCCATGGGGGTCTCTGTCCCTTATAGGGCCCATATGGGGGCCATGGGGGTCTCCCCTTAAAGACCCCATATGGATCGGGTCTCCCGGTCCCTTAAAGACCCCCCATACTAAAATTGCACTTCTGATACAGGGCAATGGGGGTCCTCATCCCTTATAGAGCCCATAGGGGGGCCATGGGTCCTCTGTCCCTTATGACCCCCATATGGCGGGCAATGGTAGGGTCCGTATGTGTTCCTTGTAGACCCCATAGGGTGTCCATGGGGGTCTCTGTCCCTTATAGGGCCCATATGGGGGCAATGGGTGTCCCTATAACATATAGACCCCATATGGGGGCGTAACATGGGTCCAGGCCCGATCCTTGATGATGGGCCAATCGGCGTGATGGGGGTCTGTGTCCCTTATAGACCCCATATAGGGGCAGTGGGGTCCCCATCACTTTTAGGGCCCATAGGGGAACAACGAGGGGCTTCTCCCTCCCTTAAAGACCATAGGGGGCAGTGGGATGTCTTACTATAAAAATAATAGAACCCCATATGGGCTTGGGTCGTCCCGGTCCCTTAAAGACCCGCATAATGGGAGAGTGCTGGGAGGTTCCCATATAACAATTAGAACCCCGACTGATGGGATGGGGTCTCATGGTCCCTTAAAGACCCCATAGGGGGGTCCCCCCTTAAAGACCCCATAGGGGGGTGTTGGGGGTCCCTATAACATATAGACCCCATAGGGGGGTGATGGGGGTCCCTATAACATATAGACCCCATATGGGATCGGGTCTCCCGGTCCCTTACAGACCCCATAGGGGGGCAATGGGGGTCTCCCTTAAAGACCCCTAACTATGAAGGATCGGGTCTCCCGGTCCCTTACAGACCCCATAGGGGAACGTGTATCCCCTAAAGGCCCCATAGGGGAACAAGGATCTTCCTCCCCATCCCATAAACATCGTAGGGGATCCAACTGAGGCGACACCCGGCCACAGCTCCGCATAGAACCCAGGCGGCAACGAGACCGCGAACCGAACCAAGGGGGGACAGAACAGACTGGGCCGATAGAGGGGAATGAGGGAGGAGGTCGGGGTGAAGCTAATGGGGCTGGTTATGAGTGGGGGGTCTATGGGGCTGGGTTATGGGTGGGGGTTATGCGGGGGGGTTATGAACCGGTGGGGGGCTTATATGGGGTTGGGGTGTTCCGATGGGAGCTGGGGTTATGGGTGAGGGTTTTTATGGGTGGGGGTTACGTTGGGGTGGAGGTCATATGGGGTGGGGGAGTTTTATGGACGGTGGCCGGGGTTATGTTATGGGGGCTTGGGACTATGGGGTAAGGCAGTATGGGTGACGGGGTTTTATGGGCAGCCGGCCGTCCTTGGGGGTGAGGGTACTATGGGGTGAGGGGGTTATGGTGGGGGTTATGGCGGGGTGCTGGGTAGAGAAGTGGGGGTTGTGGGATGAAACGGTGTGGTGGGCGTGAGGGATAGGGGTGGGGGGGTCGATATAGGAATGACGAGGTATGGAACGTGTCGGGTATCAGTGGCACAAGGGGAATATGGTGGAGGTTGCCCACGGGGGTGAAGGGAGTATACGGGGGGTGCGCGAAAGAGGCTTATGGAGGTAGCAGCCTACTAGGGAGTGAAGGGGTCTGCGAGGAGCCGGTCTGTGTGGGTGGTGGTGTTGTGGGAGGGGGCTTATGGGTGGCCCTGAGGGTTAGGTGGTAGTATGGGCGGGTTGATGGAGTAGGAGGTTATGGGGCGGTGGGGCTTGTGGAGTGAGGGGGCTGTGGGAGGTTGGGAGTTGTGGCAGGTAGGGGGTTAGTGGTGTGCGCGTTTGTAAGGTTAGAGGACAAGGAACCTGTACGGAGGAGAGCCGTACGAGCCTGTGGGCGATCCGTGGGGAGTGATTGGTGATGGTTCCCTTGGGCGGTAGCGGTGGGGGCTGTGCGGGCTGGCAATTCGTATGGGGCTCCATCCCCTGGATTTCCACCCCTGGGCTTGCCCTCTGCCCATACGAATTTTCTGTCCTATAGGGCTGTGTCTCGTTGCTCTCAGCCCCACAGATCTGTTCTTCTGCCCCACAGATCTTCATCCCGTAACTCTCCACCCTATGGGGCTCCATCCCACACCTCCCTGCCCCATAGACCTCCCCCGCCCCATACCCCCCAGCCCCACCCATCCCCAGCCCCACATCCTCCTGCCCCACACCTCCCCACCCCATAGCTGTCCTCCCCCACCAACCCATCAGACCTCCCCCACCCCACAGAGCTTCGCCCATAGCTCCATATGCGAGCCCCATAGATCTTTCCTTCCCTGCCTCATAGCTCTCCTCCCCCGAACCCCATATCTCCACCCCATAGCTTCGGCCCGCACGAAAACCCCTGCCCGGCAAATAGATCGCTGCCCCACACATCTCTCTGCCCCACAAGCCTCCCCCCACAGACCTCCCCAGCCCCATAGGATCTCCCCCACCCATAGGACCTCCACACACCCCATAGCTCCTCGGCCCCAATACGACTCCCCCCTGGCCCCAACATCCCCCCGCCCCATAGTCTCGCCCCATAACCCTGCCCCATAGCATCTCCCCTTGCAACCATAGCTCTGGTGGCCCCATAGACCTCCCCCCTCCCCATAAGCGCTCCCCAACCCCATGAGACCCCCGCCCCCATAGGCTCTCGGCCCACACATCCCCCGGCCCATAAGACCCCTGCCCCATAGCTCTCGGCCCCATAGCTCTCCACCCATAGCTCTCCCCCGCCCCATTAGCTCTCGCCCATAGGCTCTCCACCCATAGCTCTCTGCCCCATAGACCCCTGCCCCATAGCTCTCGGCCCCACATCCCCCCGCCCCATAGACCCCAGCCCCATAGACCCCAGCCCCACAGCTCTGTGCCCCACAGCTCTGTGCCCCATAGCTCCCATTGGCACAGCGGTGCAGCAGCAGCCTGGCTGTGATCCCGATGGTGGCGATGATCCGCCTCAATTGAGCCCCATCGGCCGGGATGAAGCTGCACAGCGCCCCCTGCGGGTCGTGCAGGGAACGAAGCGCGGAGCGGATCAGGCGGCGGGTCTGGCGCTCCGATATATGGGGTGGGGGGTCCATAGGGGGTAATGGGGGGTCACTATGGGGCTGGGGGGGGTCCATTTGGGGTAATGGATCCATATGGGGTAATGGGGTGTCCCCATAGGGAGTTAGGGTCCCCATATGGGGCAATGGGTGCTTGTTATGGGGTGGGGGATCCGTATGGGGTAATGGGGGATCACTATGGGGCTGGGAGGGGTCCATATGGGGTAATGGATCCATATGGGGTAATGGGGGATCCCTATGGGGTAATGGGGGATCACTATGGGGTGGGGTCTCCATATGGGGTAATGGGTGCTTGTTATGGGGTAATGGGGGATCCCTATGGGGTAATGGGGGGTCCCTATAGGGTAATGGATCCATATGGGGTAATGGGGAATCCCTATGGGGTAATGGATCCATGTGGGGTAATGGGGGGCCACTATGGGGTAATGGATCCCTATGGGGTAATGGATCCCTATGGGGTAATGGGGTGTCCCCATAGGGAGTTAGGGTCCCCATATGGGGCAATGGGTGCTTGTTATGGGGTGGGGGATCACTATGGGGTAATGGGGGGTCCCTATAGGGTAATGGATCCATATGGGGTAATGGGGGATCCCTATAGGGTAATGGATCCATATGGGGTAATGGGGAATCCCTATGGGGTAATGGATCCATGTGGGGTAATGGGGGATCCCTATGGGGTAATGGATCCCTATGGGGCAATGGGTGCTCCCTATAGGGAGTTGGGTGCTCCCCATAGAGCAGTGGGTGCTCCTCGTGGTGTGGGTGCCCCTTATGGTCCATCGGGTGCCCTTTACTTTGCATTGGGTGCCCCTTATGGTCCTTTGGGTGCCCCTTATGGTCCCTTTGACACCCCTTATGGTCCTTTGGGTGCCCCTTGCGACCCCTTTGATCCCCCTCATGGTCCCTTGGGTGCCCTTTGGGGTCCCTTAGGTTCCACTTTGGGTCCATTGGGTGCCCATTGAATTGCATTGGGTGCCCTTTGGGGTCCATTGGGTTCCCCTTATGTTCCATTGGGTTCCCCTTTGGTTCCATTGGGTTCCCCTTATGTTCCATTGGGTTCCCCTTTGGGTTCCCCTTAAGTTCCATCAGGTTCCCCTTTGGTTCCACTGGGTTCCCCTTATGGTCCCTTTGTTTCCCCTTAAGTTCCATTGGGTTCCCCTTAGGTTCCATTGGGTTCCCCTTAGGTTCCATTGGGTTCCCCTTAGGTTCCATCGGGTTCTCCTTATGATCCATTGGGTTCCCCTTACGATCCCATTGTTTCCCCTTAAGTTCCATTGGGTTCCCCTTATGGTCCCTTTGTTTCCCCTTGAGTTCCATCAGGTTCCTCTTATGTTCCATCGAGTCCCCCTTTGGGTCCCTTAGGTTCCCCTTTGGTTCTATTGGGTTCCCCTTATGACCCCTTTGTTTCCCCTTAGGTTCCATTGGGTTCCTCTTAAGTTCTATTGAGTTCCCCTTATGTTCCATCGAGTCCCCCTTAGGTTCCATCGGGTTCCCCTTACGATCCCATTCTTTCCCCTTACGATCCCATTCTTTCCCCTCACAATCCCATAGTTCCCCCTCACAATCCCATAGTTTCCCCTTACGATCCCATAGTTCCCCCTCCATTTCCCCTGTTCCCCCATATCTCCGTTCCCGATCCATAATCGCATCCCGAACCTTACGATCCCATTGTTTCCCCTCACGATCCCATTGTTTCCCCTCACGATCCCATTGTTTCCCCTTATGTTCCATCGAGTCCCCCTTTGGGTCCCTTAGGTTCCCCTTTGGTTCTATTGGGTTCCCCTTACGACCCCTTTGTTTCCCCTTTGGTTCCATCGGGTTCCCCTCACGATCCCATTCTTTCCCCTTACAATCCCATAGTTCTCCCTCCGTTTCCCCTTTCCCCCACCCCCCATATCTCCGTTCCCGATCCATAATTGCATCCTGAACCTTATGATCCCATTGTTTCCCCTTAGGTTCCATCGGGTTCCCCTTACAATCCCATTGTTTCCCCTTACGATCCCATAGTTTCCCCTTAGGTTCCATCGGGTTCCCCTCACAATCCCATTGTTTCCCCTTACAATCCCATAGTTCCCCCTTACGATCCCATAGTTTCCCCTTACGATCCCATAGTTCCCCCTTACGATCCCATTCTTTCCCCTTACGATCCCATAGTTCCCCCTCCATTTCCCCCTTACGATCCCATTGTTTCACCTCACAATCCCACTGTTTCCCCTTACGATCCCATAGTTCCCCCTCCGGTTCTCTCTTCTCCCACCCCCCATATCTCCGTTCCCGATCCATAATCGCATCCTGAACCTTATGATCCCATTGTTTCCCCTTACAATCCCATTGTTTCCCCTTATGATCCCATAGTTTCCCCCTATGATCCCATTCTTTCCCCTCACAATCCCATAGTTTCCCCTTACGATCCCGTTGTTCCCCCTCCATTTCCCCCATTCCCCCATATCTCTGTTCCCGCCCCATAATGGCATCCCGAACCTCCCTCATCCTCTGGTTCCGGTCCATTTGGGGTACACAGAACACCAGCCCTATACAGCTCCGTAGGTACAAATAGGGGCTGCCCCCGTAACCCCGTAACGCTTCGGCCCCTTGGAGGCAGCGGATCATGACGTCGTTCTCGGCCGCGATAACGGACACGAACGGGGCGTCGGGATCCGCCAACAACGTATTGACGGCGTTAAGGACGGCGGAACAACGTTCCGGACCGCAACGTTCTAAGGAGCTGATCTCTAGAACGATCCGGAACCGACGGCGTTCGAATACTTCCATAGCGGATAGAAAGGAACATAAACCTTCCACTTCTTCCTTCACTTTGCTCATAAACCCTAATTGGGTTTCGAAGGCGTTGCGGTCGCTCCAACGTTCCAGATGGTTCCGTCGGGTGAGGAGAAAACGATGGATAATGGCGTAAATTGTGGCTAAAAGGCCGGAACCGGACGCGGAGCTGAAGGCCAGGCCCAACCCGCTTAGAACGCGGTGATCGCGGAACCAGGGGGCGGCCAGAGCCGCCGTAATTAGGGTTAATCCTAATAGGAAGGCGATGAGAATGAGGGCGGCTTTGATGCAGGCCGCGGGACGCAGCTCCCAGCCGTCGGATCCGGAACCGGAGAAACGAGGAGCGGAACCGGTGACGTGGAACACGGCCGGGAGCCAGGAGCCGAAGCGCTGCCGGACGGAGGAGCACAGCACGCTCAGTAACCCGGCCCAAAGGCGGTCACAGCCCACGTAGTGCCAGGCCGAGAAACGCACGAAGATGAATGACACCGGGGGGAACGGCTGGGACACAGCGTGGGGATGGACGCCATCTTGGATATGGCCGCCATCTTGGATACAGCAGCAGCCATCTTGGGTACGGACACCATCTTGGATTCGGGGGCAGCAGCCATCTTGGGTATGGCCGCCATCTTGGATACGGCAGCAGCCATCTTGGATACGGCTGCCATGTTGGATATGGCCGCCATCTTGGATCCGGGAGCAGCAGCCATCTTGGATATGGCCGCCATCTTGGATACGGCCACCATCTTGGATCCGGATGCCATCTTGGATACGGCAGCAGCCATCTTGGGTATGGCCGCCATGTTGTATCCAGCTGCCATCTTGGATCCGGGGGCAGCAGCCATCTTGGATACGGACGCCATCTTGGATCCGGGAGCAGCAGCCATCTTGGATATGGCCACCGTCTTGGATCCGGATTGAACAGCCGCCATCTTGGATGCGGGTTGAGCAGCAGCCATCTTGGATCCAAGGAGCACAGCTGCCATCTTGGATCCCGGTTGAGCAGCCGCCATCTTGGATCCGGGGTGGGCAGCCGCCATCTTGGATCCCGGTTGAGCAGCCGCCATCTTGGATCCGGCCGCCATCTTGGATCCGGCAGCAGCTGCCATCCTGGATCTGGCCGCCATCTTGGATCCAGCCGCCATCTTGGATATGGGAGTGGCCGCCATCTTGGATCCGGGGGCATCCACCATCTTGGATCCTGGTTGAGCGGCCACCATCTTGGATCCGGCCACCATCTTGGATCCGGCCACTATGTTGGATCCGGCCGCCATGTTGGATGCGGTGGGGGTGGCGGCGGTGAATGGGGCGGAATAGGGTAAAAAGGAAAAGGGCTTGAACTAGGCCCCAACCACGGGCCGAGCGGGGACGGGGGTATCCGGAAAGAGCCGAACGGCGGCGGAGGTGGATGGAGATGGAGCGCATGGAGGCTGCGGGGAGGGATAGGGGGGATAGGGGGGGAATGGGGTGTAAAAGGGGACCCCCCAACCCCATATCAACCCCATATAGCTCCATAACCCCATATCAACCCCATATAGCTCCATAACCCCATATCAACCCCATATCAACCCCATATCAACCCATATAGCCCCATATAGTCCCATATAGCCCCATATCACCCTTCATCACCCCATAACCCCATATAGCCCCATATCACCTTATAACCCCATATCACCCTGTATCATCCCATAACCCCATATAGCCCCATATCACCTTATAGCCCCATATCACCCTGTATCATCCCATAACCCCATATGCCATAACCCCATATGCCCCATATCACCTCACATCACTTCATAACCCCATATAGCCCCATAACCCCATATAACCCCATAACCCCATATAACTCCATATAACCCCATAACCCCACATCACCCCATAACCCCATATAGCCCCACATCATCCCATAACCCCATATAGCCCCATAACCCCATATAACTCCATATAACCCCATAACCCCACATCATCCCATAACCCCATATAGCCCCATAACCCCATATCACCCCATAACCCCATACCACCCCATAACCCCACACTCACCCTCGAGGTGCTTCAGCATCCCTTGCAGTCGATGGGAACAGGGAGCGAAAATCCCCACAGTCAGTGGGGCCGCAGCGTCCACCAGAGCACGGGCCAGGCAATGGGAATAGAGCTGGTCCTGCTGGTCTATGGGGTCAATGGGGGCAATAGGGTCAATGGGGGCAATAGGGGCATTGGGATCAATGGGGACATTGGGGTCAATGGGGTCAATGGGGTTGGGATGTGGTCCAGGCTATAGGAATAGAGCTGGTCCTGTTGGGATTAGGACAGGGATTAGGGTCAGGATTGGGATCGGGATTAGGATTGGGATTAGGGTCAGGATTGGGATCAGGATTAGGATTGGGATTTGGATTGAGATTGTGATTAGGATTGAGGTCAGGATTGGGATCAGGATTAGGGTCCGAATTAGGTTGGGATTAGGATGGGGATCAAGATTGGGATTAGTATCGAGATTAGGATCAGGATTGGGATCGGGATTAGGACTGGGATTAGGATGAGATTTAGGATTGGGATTAGGATTGGGATTAGAAATGGGAATAAAATCGAGATTAGGATCAGGATTGGGATCAGGATTAGGATTAGGATCAGGATTAGGACTGGGATTAGGATGAGGTTTGGGATTGGGATTAGGATTGGGATTAGAAATGGGAATAAAATCGAGATTAGGATCAGGATTAGGATTGGGATTGGGATTGGGATCAGTATTAGGATTAAGATTGGGATTAGGATCAGGATCAGGAGTAGGATTAGGATTGGGATTGGGATTGGGGTTTGGATTGGGATTAGGATCGGGATTAGGATTGGGATTAGGATTGGGATTAGGATTAGGATTGGAATCAGGAGTAGGATTAGGTCGAGATTAGGATTAGGATCAGGATTAGGATCAGGATCAGGATCGTGTTATGGGTCATCCCGTACCCTTCATCTCCTCCCTCTCCCAGTCCCAGTCGGATTGGAATTAGGATTGGGATCAGGATTAGGGTTAGGATCAGGATTAGGATTAAGATCAGGATTGGGATTAGGATCAGGATTGGGATTAGGATCGGGATTAGGATTGGGATTGGGATTGGGATTAGGATTAGGATCGTTATTAGGATTAGGATCGTGTTGTGGGTCATCCCATATCCTTTATCTCCTCCCACTCCCAGTCCCATTCGGATTGGGATTAGTATTGGGATTAGGATTAGGATCAGGATTGGGATTAGGATCGTTATTAGGATCACGTTATGGATCACCCCGTACCCTTCATCTCCTCCCATTCCCAGTCCCAGTCAGATCAGGATCAGGATCAGGATTAGGATTAGGATTAGGATCGTTATTAGGATTAGGATCGTAATTAGGATTAGGATCGTTATTAGGATTAGGATTGTTATTAGGATCAGGATCGTTATTAGGATTAGGATCGTTATTAGGATCACGTTATGGATCACCCCATACCCTTTATCTCCTCCCACTCCCAGTCCCAGTCGGACTGAGATTAGGATTAGGATCAGGATTAGGATCAGGATCAGGATTAGGATCGTTATTAGGATTAGGATCGTTATTAGGATTAGGATCGATATTAGGATTAGGATCGTTATTAGGATCAGGATCATTATTAGGATCAGGATCGTTATTAGGATTAGGATCGTTATTAGGATCAGGATCGTTATTAGGATCACGTTATGGATCACCCCGTACCCTTTATCTCCTCCCACTCCCAGTCCCAGTCGGAGTCGTCGCTGTCGTCGTCGCTGTGGGGCAGCCCCACATCCAGTAACGCCTCGCGCTCCTCCAGGGAGCCCCCACTGC
>NW_015439892.1:0-6552 GCF_001577835.2 Coturnix japonica | reverse complement strand
ATGGGGTTCTGTATGGGGCCTGGCCCTATTAGCGTCTATGAATGGTGGGGTTGGGATCGCCGGGGCCGGCCCCTAATATGGTCCTTATTTATAGGGCAGGATGTGGGGCGGCCCCATAGAACAGGGTGTAATACAGGCTGGGCGGCGCTGAGTCAGGAAGAGGATGAACCGCACCCCCATAGTGTGGGGCGGGATGTGGTGGCGGGATGTGGGTGACGATATGGGTTATGGGGCGGGGATATTGGGGCGGGCATATGGGATATGGAGGCGGATATTCGGGGCCGCGGCGAGGTTGTGGGGTGGTGGGGAATGTGGATGGGGGAGGGTGGGGATGGGATATAGGATATGGGATATGGGGTGTATAGGATATAGGATATGGGGTATATGGGATATGGGGTATATGGGATATGGGGTGTGGGTATAGGATATGGGGTATATGGATATTGGGGTATATGGGATATGGGGTGTGGGTATAGCGATATAAGTATGGTTGGTTGAGGGATAGATATGGGATATGGGGTGTGGGGTGCATGGGATAGGCCACCTCACTAGGATCGACTCACTGGACATAGGGGTTTATGGGGTGTGGGTGTGGCATATAGGATATGGGGTGTATAGGATATGGGGTGGTGGGGTATATGGGGTGTGGGGTATATGGGATATGGGGTATATGGATATGGGGTATATGGATTAATGGGGTATAGGATATTGGGGTATATGGGATATGGGGTGTATGGGATATGCGGTATATGGGATATGGGTGGTTATGGGATATGGGGTATTAGTAGATATGGGGTATATGATATGGGTATTATGGGATATGGGGGTATATGGCGTATGGGGTATAGGGATATGGAGGTAATATGGGATATGGATATCAGGGGATTATGGGGTAGATGGGAGTTGTGGGGTATAGGGGATATGGGCGTATAGGGGATATTGGGGTATAATGGATATGGGATCGTATGGGATATGGGGTATATGGGATTATTGGGTGCTATAGGGGATATGGGGTATTATGGGAATATGGGGTCTAGTAGGGGAATATGGGTATATGGGATTATGGGGTGTATGGGATATGGGATTTGATGGATATGGGGTGTATGGATTTGGTATATGGGATATGGGTTCCTGTATGGGATATGGGCGGTATTAAGGGATATGGGTTAGGTGATTATGGGGTGATGGGATTGGGAGTGTATGGGATATGGGGGTATATGGGATATGGGTGTGAGGTATAGGATATGATTGGGGTATAGGATATGGGGTGTATGGGATATTGGGGTGTGGGGTATATGGGGTGTGGGGGGTATGGATATGGGTGTATGGGATATGGGGTATAGGGGATATGGGGTATATGGGATATGGGGTATAGGGGATATGGGGTGTATGGGATATGGGGTATATGGGATATGGGGTGTATGGGATATGGGGTATATGGGATATGGGGTGTATGGGATATGGGGTATATGGGATATGGGGTATAGGGGATATGGGGTATATGGGATATGGGGTATAGGGGATATGGGGTATATGGGATATGGGGTATAGGGGATATGGGATATGGGGTGTATGGGGTGTGAGGTGATGGACATAGGATATGGGGTGTGGGGGTATAGGGTGTGGGTATAGGATATGGGGTGTGGGTATAGGATATGGGGTGTAGTTATAGGATATGGGGTGATGGTTATAGGATATGGGATATGAGGTGTATGGGGTGTGGGTGTGGGATATGGGGTGTGGAGTGACAGGTATGGGGTGTGAGGTGTGGGCGTAGGATATGGGGTGTGGGTGTGTGGTATGGGGTGTGGGGTGATGGGTATGGGATATGGGATATGGGGTGTGGGGTGATGGGCATGGGATATGGGGTGTGGGTATAGGATATGGGGTGTGGGGTGTATGGAGTGATGGGTATGGGATATGGGATATGGGATATGGGATATAGGGTGATGGGTATAGGATATGGGGTGTGGGGTGTATGGGGTGTGGGGTATGGGGTGATGGGTATGGGATATGGGGTGTATGGGATATAGGGTGTGGGGTATAGGATATGGGATATGGGGTGTGGGGTGATGAATATAGGATATGGGATATGGGGTGTGGGGAGATGGGTATGGGATATGGGGTGATGGTTATAGGATATGGGGTGATGGGTATGGGGTGTGGGTATAGGATATGGGGTAATGGGTATGGGATATGGGATATGGGGTGTATGGGGTGTGGGGTGATGAATATAGGATATGGGATATGGGGTGATGGGTATGGGATAAGGGATATGGGGTGTGGGACGATGAATATAGGATATGGGATATGGGGTGTGGGGTGTATGGGGTGATGGCCATAGGATAAAGGATATGGGATATGGGGTGTGGGTGTGTGGTATGGGGTGTGGGGTGATGGGTATGGGATATGGGGTGTGGGGTGTATGGGGTGATGGGTATAGGATATGGGATATGGGGTGCATGGGATATGGGGTGTGGGGTATAGGATATGGGATATGGGATATAGGGTGATGGGTATAGGATATGGGATATGGGATGTAGGGTGATGGGTATAGGATATGGGATATGGGGTGTGAGGTGATGGGTATAGGATATGGGATATGGGGTGTATGGGATATGGGGTGTGGGGTGTGGGGTGATGGCTATAGGGTATGGCATATGGGGTTGTGGGATATGGGGTGTGGGGTGATGGCTATGGGATATAGGGTATAGGGTGTGGGTTGATGACTATGGGGTATGGGGTGATGGCTATGGGATATAAGGTATAGGGTGTGGGATATGGGGTGATGGGTTATGGGGTGCTATATATGGGATGTGGGGTGTGGGGTATGGGATATGGGGTATAGGATATAGGGTATAGGATACAGGGTATAGGTTATATGGGATATATGGGGTATAGGATTTATGGGGTGTAGGATATGGGGTATAGGATATATGGGATATAGGCTATATGGGATATGGCATATATAGGGTGTAGGATATATGGGATATAGGATATATAGGGTATAGGATATAGGGTATAGGATATATGGGGTATAGGATATATGGGGTATAGGATATAGGGTATAGGTTATATGGGGTATGGGATATGGGGTGTATAGGATATATATGGTATATGGGGTGTGGGTTATAGGATATATGGGGTATGGGATATATGGGGTATAGGATATATAGGGTGTAGGTTATAGGGTATAGGATATATGGGGTATAGGATATGGGTTATAGGATATGGGGTATGGGATATATGGGGTATAGGGTATATGGAGTATAGGATATGGGGTATAGGATATATGGGGTATAGGATATATGGGATATAGGATATATGGGGTATAGGATAAGTGGCCTAATACGAGGGGGCGTGGCCAGTTCTAAGCCACGCCCACTTACACACCTGTCAATCAGGATGCCCACAATCAATATGGCGGCACCTGGATCCAACATGGCGGGTGCCAGGTTCCAACATGGCGGCGCCCAGATCCAACATGGCGGCACTAATTCCCAACATGGCGGCGCCCGGATCCAACATGGCGGCACTAATTCCCAACATGGCGGCGCCGGGATCCAACCGGATCCGGCTTTAATTTAGTGCTTAATTAAGTAATTTAGGGCTTAATTAAGAAATTTACGGCATAATTAAGAAATTCAGGGCTTAATTAAGAAATTTAGGGCTTCATTAATTAATTGAAAGCTTAATTAATTTAGGGCTTAAGTAATTTGGGGCTTCATTAATTAATCGAAGGCTTAATTAAGTAATTGAGGGCTTAATTGAGTAATTCAGGGCTTCATGAAGTAATTTAAGGCCTAATTAATTAATTTATGGCTTAATTAATTAATTTAGGGCTTCATTAATTAACTTAGGGCTTCATTGATTAATTTAGGCCTTAATTAGTAGGAAAACGGGCCAAAAGGGACCGGAAATGACGCAGTTTGACCCCCCAAGGGCCCAATTTTTCTCCTTTTCAATAGTAAACGAATACAACTCGATTTTGGGTTGAATTCGGGCCATTTTGGGTCACTTCCGCCATCATTGGTGACGTCATCATTACGCGCCGTTCCCTGTGGGTGGGTTGAGCGGGAGGGGACGCGGTATTATGACGTCACTCCGCGCGCGCCGCTCTCAATGCAGACGGGCATTGTGACGTCACTTTTGCGCGCCCGCCCCTTAGTGAGGGAATAAAAGTGCGGGCATCGTGACGTCACTTCCGCGCGCCGGAAGCCATCATGGAGGGGAATGAAAGGAGGCGTGGCTTGAGGCGGCGCATGCGCAGAGAGAACGAGCCGGCGGCGGAGCGCGGGAGGCGGTGAGGGGCGGCCGACCCCATAGAACCCTATAGGAACCCCATAGAACCCTATAGAAACCCTATAGGAACCCTATAGAAACCCTATAGAGCCGTATAAGAACCCTATGGGGGGCTTATGGGGACCCTATAGAGACCCTGCGGGGCTTCCGTGGGGCTCTATGGGGTGTTTGGGTCCTATAGGGACGTATAGGAGCCTATAGGGGTTCCTATGGGGCTCTATGGGGTCTATAGGATCGCTATGGGGTCTGTGGGATCGCTATGGGGCTTTATGGGGAGGGTGGGGCTCTATAGGGTTCTGTGGGGCTCTATAGGGTTCTATGGGGCTCTATAGGGTCCCATGGGGCTCTATAGGGTTCTATGGGGCTCTATAGGGTTCTATGGGGCTCTATAGGGTTCCATGGGGTTCTGTAGGGTTCTACAGGGTTCTGTAGGGTTCTATGGGGCTCTGTAGGGTTCCATGGGGCTCTATAGGGTTCCATGGGGCTCTATAGGGTTCTATGGGGCTCTGTGGGGCTCTATAGGGTTCTATGGGGCTCTGTAGGGTTCTGTGGGGCTCTATAGGGTTTCATGGGGCTCTATAGGGTTCTATGGGGCTCTATAGGGTTCTGTGGGGCTCTATAGGGTTCTGTGGGGCTCTGTAGGGTTCCATGGGGCTCTATAGNGCTCTATAGGGTTCTGTGGGGCTCTGTAGGGTTCCATGGGGCTCTATAGGGTTCTATGGGGCTCTATAGGGTTCTGTGGGGCTCTATAGGGTTCTATGGGGCTCTATAGGGTTCTATGGGGCTCTGTAGGGTTCTGTGGGGCTCTATAGGGTTCCATGGGGCTCTATAGGGTCCCATGAGGCTCTATAGGGTTCTACAGGGTTCTGTAGGGTTCTATGGGGCTCTGTAGGGTTCTATGGGGCTCTGTAGGGTTCTGTGGGGCTCTATAGGGTTCCATGGGGCTCTGTAGGGTTCTATGAGGCTCTATAGGGTTCTGTGGGGCTCTGTAGGGTTCTATGGGGCTCTATAGGGTTCCATGGGGCTCTATAGGATTCTATGGGGCTCTATAGGGTCCCATGGGGTTCTATAGGGTTCTATGGGGCTCTGTAGGGTTCTATGGGGCTCTATAGGGTTCCGGGGGGCGCAGTGGGGGGGGCATGGTGGGCTCTATGGGGTCCTATTCCCATGCAGGCCCTATGGGGTCCTATATAAGCCCTATAGGGTCCTATTTAGGCCCTGTGGGGTCTCACTGCCCCCCATCATGTCCCATAACCCTTATAGGGTCGCCATGGGGGGGCCATGGTGGGCTCTATGGGGTCCTATTGCTATGGAACCCCTATGGGGTCCTATATAAGCCCTATAGGGTCCTATTTAGGCCCTATGGGGTCCCAATGCCCCCCATCCTGTCCCATTCCCCTTTATAGGGTCACCGTGGGGGGGCCATGGTGGGCTGTATGGGATCCTCTTCCTATGCAGGCCCTATGGGGTCCTATATAAGCCCTATAGGGTCCTATTTAGGCCCTATGGGGTCCCAATGCCCCCCATCCTGTCCCATTCCCCCTTATAGGATCGCTGTGGGTGGGCCATGGTGGGCTCTATGGGGTCCTATTCCTATGCAGGCCCTATGGGGTCCTATATGAGCCCTATGGGATCCCATATAAGCCCTATAGGATCCTATTTAGACCCTATGGGGTCTCACTGCCCCCCATCATGTCCCATAACCCTTATAGGATCGCCGTGGGGGGGCCATGGTGGGCTCTGTGGGGTCCTATTCCTATGCAGGCCCTATGGGGTCCTATATGAGCCCTATGGGATCCCATATAAGCCCTATAGGGTCCTATATAAGCCCTATAGGGTCTCACTGCCCCCCATCCTGTCCCATTCCCCTTTATAGGGTCGCTGTGGGGGGGCCATGGTGGGCTCTATGGGGTCCTATTCCTTTGCAGGCCCTATGGGGTCCTATATGAGCCCTATAGGATCCTATATAAGCCCTATGGGGTCCCAATGCCCCCATCCTGTCCCATTACCTTTATAGGGTCGCCGTGGGGGGGCCATGTCGGGGTCGGGGGGGGCTGAGGGCCCCAGTAATAGGATGAGCGTCGCGTCCCAGTTCTTCAATGAGGACGAGTGTGGGGCCGACAGCATGAGCACCTCCGAGAGGGTATGGGGTTGTCTATGGGGTTATGGGGGTATGGGGTTATAGGGGCTATGGGGTTATGGGGTCTATGGGGTTATGGGGTTATGGGGGGTCTATGGGGTTATGAGGGC
>NW_015439891.1:116037-117005 GCF_001577835.2 Coturnix japonica | reverse complement strand
CAGCTCTCACCATCCACCACATCCGCCTTCTCCACGTCCCCACGGGCTCGGGCTGCTCCGACCTCGTCCCCATTGGAAACCACTGTGACCTATAGGGGGACAGCCCCATAAGTGACCCCATAACGGCCCCATAGACCAATGAGGATCCCATAAGGGCCCTATATGGACCTATATGGTCCTATATGGCCCACCCCATATCCCCATACCCCCATAATAACCCCATAACCACCCTATATGGCCCTATATAGCCCACCCCATATCCCCATACCCACATAACCACCCTATATGGCCCTATATAGTCCTATATGGCCCACCCCATATCCCCATACCCCCATAACAACCCCATACCAACCCTATACGACCCCATAAGACCCCATAAGGACCCTATATGGCCCTATATGGTCCTATATGGTCCTATATAGCCCACCCCATATCCCCATTCCCCCATAATGACCCCATAACCACCATATATGACCCCATAAGACCCTGTAAGACCCCATAACCACCCCATAACCACCCTGTATGACCCCATGGGGGCCTTACATGACCCCATAAGACCCCATATAACCCTATACGGTCCCATATAACCCTATATAACCCTATATGTTCCCATATAACCCTATATGGCCCTATATGGTCCCATATAACCCTATATGGCCCACCTGCTGGCACTGCCCATAGAGGTCAATGAGGACGTAGCAGGGCTGTGGGATCCCCCCATACCAACCCAATAGGACCCCATAAGACCCCATACGACCCCATAAGACCCCATAAGGACCCTATATAACCCTATATGGTCCCATATAACCCTATATGGCCCTATATGGTCCTATATGGCCCACCCCATATCCCCATACCCCCATAATGACCCCATAACCACCCTATATGACCCCATAAGACCCTGTAAGACCCCATAACCACCCTGTATGACCCCATACCAACCCAATAGGACCCCATAAGACCCCATA
>NW_015439891.1:110884-111634 GCF_001577835.2 Coturnix japonica | reverse complement strand
ATTTGGGGCCATTTTGGGGCCATTCCATCCCATTTTGGGGCAATTTCTTCCCATTTCAGTCCATTTTGGGGCCATTCCATCCCATTTCAGTCCATTTTAGTCCCATTTCGGCCCCATTTCTCCCCATTTTGGGTCAATTTCTCCTCATTTTGGCCCCATTTCTCCCCATTTTGGCCCCATTTCTCCCCATTTTGGTCCCATTTCTCCCCATTTCGGCCCCATTTCTCCCCATTTTGGGTCAATTTCTCCCCATTTTGGCCCCATTTCTCCCCATTTTGGGTCCATTTTAGTCCCATTTTGGCCCCATTTCTCCCCATTTTGGGGCCATTCCTTCCCATTTCAGCCCATTTTAGTCCCATTTCGGCCCCATTTCTCCCCATTTTGGGTCAATTTCTCCCCATTTTGGGGGCATTCCTTCCCATTTCAGCCCATTTTAGTCCCATTTTGGCCCCATTTCTCCCCATTTCAGCCCCATTTCTCCCCATTTTGGGTCAATTTCTCCTCATTTTGGCCCCATTTCTCCCCATTTTGGCCCCATTTCCCCCCCATTTCGGCCCCATTTCTCCCCATTTCACCCCATTTTGGGTCAATTTCTCCCCATTTCGGCCCCATTTCTCCCCATTTCAGCCCCATTTCTCCCCATTTTGGGTCAATTTCTCCCCATTTCGGCCCCATTTCTCCCCATTTCAGCCCCATTTCTCCCCATTTTGGGTCAATTTCTCCCCATTTTGGACCCATTTCTCCCCATTT
>NW_015439891.1:107020-109569 GCF_001577835.2 Coturnix japonica | reverse complement strand
GCCCCATTTCTCCCCATTTTGGGGCCATTCCTTCACATTTCAGCCCATTTTAGTCCCATTTCGACCCAATTTCCCCCCATTTTGGCCCCATTTCTCCCCATTTTGGCCCCATTTCTCCCCATTTCGGCCCATTTGGGTCCATTTTAGGTCCATTTTGGGGCCATTCCTTCCCATTTCAGCCCATTTTAGTCCCATTTTGGCCCCATTTCTCCCCATTTTGGCCCCATTTCTCCCCATTTCGGCCCCATTTATCCCCATTTTGCCCCATTTCTCCCCATTTTGACCCCATTTCTCCCCATTTTGACCCCATTTCTCCCTATTTTGGGCCCATTTCTCACCTTTTTGGGTCTATTTGGGGCCATTCCTTCCAATTTCAGTCCATTTTGGGGCCATTCCTTCCCATTTTAGTCCCATTTTGGGGCCATTTCTCACCTTTTTGGGTCCATTCCTTCCCATTTTGGGGCCATTTCGGGCCATTTTGGGGTCATTCCTTCCCATTTTGGGTCCATTTTGGGTCCATTTTGGGTCTATTTTGGGTCATTTCATCCCATTTTGGCCCCGTTTCTCACCATTCTGGGTCCATTTTAGCCCCATTTTGGGTCCATTTTGGGGACATTTGGGTCCATTCTTTCCCATTTCGGGTCCACTCTGGGGCAATTTGAGGCCATTCTTTCCCATTTCAGCCCCATTTTAGCCCCATTTCTCCCCATTTCAGCCCCATTTCTCCCCATTTTGGGTCAATTTCTCACCTTTTTGGCATTATGGAAGACGCTACGTCTCTGTAGGAGCCAGGCAGAGCGTTTGATGGCGGCAGCACACGCCGGGAGGGGGCAACGTTCGGGGGGGGACGAGGTGACCCCCAGAGTCAGGGACGAGCTCCATTGGGGGTTCAGGGCATCGATCTGCACCTATAGGGGGACACAGCATTAGGGGCCATATAGGGGCCATATAGGGGCCATATAGGGGCCATATAGGGTCATTCCATCCCATTTTGGGGTCTTGGAACCATATAGGGACCATATAGGGTCATTCCATCCCATTTTGGGGTCTTGAGACCATATAGGGGCCATATAGGGTCATTCCATCCCATTTTGGGGCTATTTAGGGCCATTAGGGGCATATAGGGTCATTCCATCCCATTTTGGGGTCTTGGGGCCATATAGGGACCATAATAGGGTCATTCCCATCGGCATTTTTGGGGTCTTGGGGCCATAGAGGGGCTATTTGGTGGTCCATTCCATCCATTCTTGGGGTGCTATTTTGGGGTCATCTCACAACTCCCATTTTGGGGCTATTTAGGGTCATTAGGGGCCATTTTGGGGCTATTTGGGGTCATTCCATCCCATTTTGGGGCTATTTGGGGCCATACATTCCCATTTGGGTCCATTATGTCCCATTATGGGGCTATTTAGGGCTATTTGGGGTCATTCCAGTTTTCGCCAGTTTTGGGGTGGCCCATATTTGGGTCATGCCCATCCATTTTGGGGCCATATTGGGGTCCATTTGGGCTGGCCATCCCACTGTTTGGGGTCTTGAGGGCCATCTATAGGGGGTCTATTTTGGGGTCATTCCAGATGGTCCCAATTGGTCGATTGGGCATATGGGGGCTATTTAGGTGGCCCATTTTGAGCGGGGCCGATATAGGGGCCATATAGGGTCACTTCCTACTGTATTCCCATTTGGGGCTTATTTGGGGTCATTTGGTGTCCATCGTTGCGGATGTGACGGTGTCCCACACCGATATGGGATGATGTGGCTATTGGTGGGTCATTTCCAGTCTGGCCATTTTGGGGCTATTTAGGGTCATTATGTCCCATTATGGGGCTATTTAGGTTATTAGTTTGGTTCCATCCCAATTATTGGTGGGTGTGAGAGGCGGGCAGTGTGGTGTGCTAGGGTCATTGGCAGTCGAGTGGTGAACGGTGGGGGTGGGCATGTTCTGCGGCGCTATGATTGGAGAGATAGGCGGTCGTGGCTCATATATCTTGTGGGTTCGGCAATATATGACAGAGGGGGGTGACGAAGGGACCGTCAGGAGGTGGGGTGGCGGGGTAAAATGTCGACCGATGGAGGAAGGAGCGGAGTCGTGGGAGAGTCCACCGCGAGGGCGTAAGAAATAGGATTACCTGGTGGGTGGCGAGTGGGGGGTGGTGGTGTGTGAAAGGACTAGCATTGAGGCACGAGCGCTAGGTAAGTCGTGGGAGGTGGGGCGGTCTCGATGGTGCAAGGGAGGCACGTGGTGGTTATGGTACCGAGTTTTGTTGTAGTGTGGGGTGCCGCAGGAGAGTGGGAGTTGGTTTGGGGTGGACGGTTGTGTGTGGGCCGGACCGGCATTTGGTTTATATGGGTGTGGGGGTGTCTGAAGGATGGTGTGGACGTGGTGGAGGGCATGCGATGTCTGCACCTATATGGGGACACAGCATTACAGGAGAGCCATGTAGAGTATGGTCCATATGGGCGGGCCTATAGGGGTCATTCCCATCTATGAGAATTGGATGTGTTGCAATTGCTGCGAGTGTGGGGTGGGGTGGAGTTAGTCTGAGGGTGCT
>NW_015439891.1:100557-102636 GCF_001577835.2 Coturnix japonica | reverse complement strand
TTGGTCTTCGAGGGCTCCTTCATAGGGTCCCAATAGCGGTCCCATTCAGTGCGTCCATAGGGTCTTATAGGGTATTAGTGCTCCCCATAGGGTCTCCTGCTAGGGTGCCATAGGGTCCGTTATAGGGTTCCCATAGGGCCAGAGTGGGTACCCTATAGGGCTCTCCCAGTCAGGGTCTCATAGGGTCTCATAGGTTCACTAGCGGTTCTGTATAGGGTAAACCTCATAGGATCACCCTTGGAATAGGCCCCTCCCATAGACAGGGAGGCTGCCCCACTATCACCAGCCACGCATCGCCGGGTCCCATTGAGGGGTCCCACTAGCGGTCCAGTATAGCCCGTTCCCATAGGGTCTCTCTATCGGGTCCCATAGGGTCATATAGGGTCCTTATAGGTCACATTAGGGTCAATCGCAGTGGTCCCACGTTTAGGGTCCACATTTTAGGGTCTCCATATTAGGGTCCATTAGGCGGTTCCTTGTAGGTTTCCATGCCGATCCCACTAGGGTCTTCACTACGGGTTCTTATTAGGGTCCATATAGGGTCCCTCAGGGTCCTCCTATAGGCGCGCCTCCCACTAGGTCTCCCTATAGGGTTCGATATCAGAGGGTCACATTTAGGTCATCACTTCCTAGTGCTCCCATAGGGTCTCCTCATAGGGTCCATAGGGTCCTCTACTAGGGCCCCACCTTAGGGTCCCACTAGCGGTCTCTCACTCAGGGTCAATATAGGGTCACCTGGAATAGCCTCCCCATAGGGAGGGGCTGCCCCACAACCACCAGCCCCTGGTTGTAACTGGCCCCTATGACATCACCAATCCCATTTAACCCCCCCATAGGGTCCCATAGGGTCCCATAGGGTCTTATAGGGTCCCATAGGGTCCCATAGGGTCTTATAGGGTCACATAGGGTCTTATAGGGTCACATAGGGTCTTATAGGGTCCCATAGGGTCCAATAGGGTCTTATAGGGTCCCATAGGGTCTTACAGGGTCCCATAGGGTCTTGTAGGGTCACATAGGGTCTTATAGGTTCACATAGGGTCTTGTAGGGTCACATAGGGTCTTGTGGGGTCCCATAGGGTCTTATAGGGTCATATAGTGTCCCATAGGGTCTCATAGGGTCCCATAGGGTCTTATAGGGCCACATAGGGTCCCATAGGGTCTCATAGGGTCCCATAGGGTCTTATAGGTTCACATAGGGTCTTATAGGGTCCCATTGGGCCAGATAGGGTCTCAGAGGGTCCCATAGGGTCTCATAGGGTCTTATAGGGTCATATAGGGTCCCATAGGGTCACATAGGGTCATATAGGGTCTTATAGGGTCTTGTAGGGTCCCATAGGGTCCCATAGGGTCTTGTAGGGTCACATAGGGTCCCATAGGGTCTCATAGGGTCTTATAGGGTCACATAGGGTCCCATAGGGTCATATAGGGTCACATAGGGTCTTATAGGGTCCCATAGGGTCTCATAGGGTCCCATAGGGTCATATAGGGTCCCATAGGGTCTTATAGGGTCATATAGGGTCCCATAGGGTCACATAGGGTCTCATAGGGTCACATAGGGTCTTATAGGGTCCCATAGGGTCATATAGGGTCCCATAGGGTCATATAGGGTCATGTAGGGTCACATAGGGTCTTATAGGGTCCCATAGGGTCTTATAGTTTCTCATAGGGTCATATAGTGTCCCATAGGGTCCCATAGGGTCTTATAGGGTCTTATAGGGTCACATAGGGTCCCATAGGGTCTTGTAGGGTCCCATAGGGTCCCATAGGGTCACATAGGGTCATATAGGGTCATATAGGGTCCCATAGGGTCTTATAGGGTCCTATAGTGACCCATAGGGTCTTGTAGGGTCCCATAGGGTCCCATAGGGTCATATAGGGTCCCATAGGGTCTTATAGGGTCTTATAGGGTCATATAGGGTCCAATAGGGTCTCATAGGGTCCCATAGTGTCTTATAGGGTCCCATAGGGTCCCATAGGGTCCCATAGGGTCTCATAGGGTCTCATAGGGTCCCATAGGGTCTTATAGGGTCAATATAGGATCACCTGGAATAGCCTCCCCATAGACAGGGGCTGCCCCAC
>NW_015439891.1:97167-100161 GCF_001577835.2 Coturnix japonica | reverse complement strand
GGTCATATAGGGTCACCTTGGAATAGCTCCCCATATGGGAGGGGCTGCCCCACAACGCACCAGCCCCCTGGTTGTAACTGGCCCCTTTGACATCACAATCCATTTAACCCCCCATAGGGCCCATAGTGGTTCTTATAGGTCTCATAGGTGTATAGGTGTCTTATGAGGTCAACAGTGTCCCATAGGGTCTTGTAGGTTCCATAGGTCTTATAGGGTCCCTACGGGGTCTTATAGGTCCCATTTAGGGTCCAATAGGGTCTTATAGGGTCCCATAGGGTCATATTAGGTCCCATAGGGTCTTATAGGGTCCCATAGGGTCATATAGGCATGTAGGGGTCCCAAGGTTCCATAGGTTCACATAGGGTTCCCATATGGTCT
Organism: Coturnix japonica; assembly: GCF_001577835.2. Lineage (NCBI taxonomy): Eukaryota > Metazoa > Chordata > Aves > Galliformes > Phasianidae > Coturnix > Coturnix japonica. The sequence continues at coordinate 99,783 of NW_015439891.1, read as the reverse complement.
TATAGGGTCCCATAGGGTAACAAGGTCGCAGTAGGGTCATATAGGTCCATAGGGTCTTATAGGTCCATAGGGTCTTACAGGGTCACTAGGGTCCCATAGGGTCACATAAGGTCATATAGTGTCCCATTAGGGTCTCATAGGGTCTTATAGGGTCTTATAGGGTCACATAGGTCCATAGGGTCATATACGGGTCCTTTATAGGGTCAATATAGGTCACCTGGTGAATAGCCTCCCATAGGGAGGGGCTGCCCCACTATCAGCAGCCCAGGACCCCCATATGATGCCCCCTGCCCCAAGAACCCCCATAGGTCCATAGGATCCCATAGGGGTCCCATAAGGGTCTTATAGGTCATATAGGGTCCCATAGGGTCACCTGGAATAGCCCCCCATAGGGAGGGGCTTGCCCCACAACCACCAGCCCTGGTTGTACTGGCCACCCTTGTCGCCGTGCGGTTCCCTTGGACAATAGGAATGTTACGCCTGCCGTGGCTGCCCTGCAGCGTGTGGGGGGGCCTGGATGGGGGACATATTAGGGTCCACAATATAGGGTCATTAATAATATAGGGTCCAGATAGGGTCATATAGAGTCGTATGGGGTCAATAGGGGTCTATAGATCATATAGTCCATATAGGGTTGTATGGGGTCACATATTATGGTCAGATATAGGGTCAAGTGTCATATATAGGTCTATATAGGGTCAGATAGATCATATGGTCAATAGGGTCCGTATGGGGTCATATAGGGCATATTAGGGTCATATCGGGGTCAAGATATAGGGTCAGATAAGGGTCATGCATCTATAGGGTCATATATGTTGAAGGTCAGATAGAGTCATATGGGGTCAGTATAATATAGGGTCGTATGGGGTCATATAGGGTCATATAGGGTCATATGGGGTCACATATAGGGTCAGATATAGGGTCATGTCATATATAGGGTCATATAGGGTCAGATAGAGTCATATGGGGTCATATAGGGTCGTATAGGGTCATATAGGGTCATATAGGGTCATATAGGGTCATATGGGGTCACATATAGGGTCACATATAGGGTCATGTCATATATAGGGTCATATAGGGTCATATAGATTCATATGGGGTCATATAGGGTCGTATGGGGTCATATAGGGTCGTATGGGGTCATATAGGGACACATAGGGGGTCATATGGGGGTCATATGGGGGACAGAGAAGTCATAGGGGTCATATAGGGTCATACAGGGTCGTATGGGGTCATATAGGGTCATATGGGGGTTATATAGGGTCATATAGGGTCATATGGGCTCATATAGGGTCATATGGGGTCATAAAGGGACACATAGGGGGTTATATGGGGTCATATAGGGTCATATAGGGTTGTATGGGGTCATATGGGGTCATATAGGAGTCATATAGAGTCATATAGGGTCGTATGGGGTCATATAGGGTCATATGGGGTCATATAGGGTCATATAGGGTCATATAGGGTCAGATATAGGGTCAGATATAGGGTCAGATATAGGGTCAGATATAGGGTCATATAGGGGGTCATGTCACATATAGGGTCATATAGGGTCATATAGGGTCATATGGGGTCATATAGGGACACATAGGGGGTCATATGGGGGACAGAGAAGTCATAGGGGTCATATAGGGTCATATAGGGTCGTATGGAGTCAGATAGGGTCATATAGGGTCATATAGGGACACATAGGGGGTTATATGGGGTCATATAGGGTTGTATGGGGTCATATAGGGTCGTATGGGGTCAGATGGGGTCATATAGGGTCATATAGGGTCGTATGGGGTCATATAGGGTCGTATGGGGTGATATAGGGTTGTATGGGGTCATATAGGGTCATATGGGGTCATATAGGAGTCATATAGGGTCATATAGTGGTCATATAGGGTCGTATGGGGTCATATAGGGTCATATGGGGTCATATAGGGACACATACGGGGTTATATGGGGTCATATAGGGTCATATAGGGTTGTATGGGGTCATATAGGGTCATATGGGGTCATATAGTTTTCATATGGGGTCATATAGGGTCGTATGGGGTCATATAGGGTCATATGGGGTCACATATAGGGTCAGATAGGGTCATATAGGGTCACATATAGGGTCATGTCACATATAGGGTCAGATAGGGTCAGATAAGGTCATATGTGGGTCATATAGGGACACATAGGGGGTCATATGGGGGACAGAGAAGTCATAGGGGTCATATAGGGTGATATAGGGTCGTATGGGGTCAGATAGGGTCATATAGGGACACATAGGGGGTTATATGGGGTCATATAGGGTTGTATGGGGTCATATAGGGTCATATAGGGTCAGATGGGGTCATATAGGGTCATATAGGGTCATATATGGGGTCATTATGGGGTTATATGGGGTCATACAGGGTCATATGGGGTCATATATGGGGTCATATGGGGTCAGATATAGGGTCAGATATAGGGTCAGATATAGGGTCATATAGGGTCAGATAAGGTCATATGGGGTCATATAGGGTCAGAAAGTGTCAGAGTGTAACCCAGTCCATCCCAGTCCCATCCCAGTCCCATACTGGTCCCATACTGGTCCCATCCCAATCCCATACTGGTCCCATCCCAGTCCCATACTGGTCCCAT
>NW_015439891.1:92235-97142 GCF_001577835.2 Coturnix japonica | reverse complement strand
TCCCATACTGGTCCCATCCCATCCCATACTGGTCCCATCCCAATCCCATACTGGTCCCATCCCAGTCCCATCCCAATCCCATACTGGTCCCATCCCAATCCCATACTGGTCCCATCCCAATCCCATCCCAATCCCATACTGGGTCCCATTCCCAATCCCCATACTGGTCCATTCCAGTCCGCATACTGGGTCCCATACTGGTCCACTGCCATCACATACTGGTCCATCCCAATCCCATCCCAGTCCCATCAAACGCGTACCAACATCAACAATCCCATCTGGTCCCATACCATCCCATACAGGTCCCGATCCCAATCCCATACAGTCCCATCCCAATGCCCATACTGGTCCCATTCCCAAATCCCTCCTGGTCCATACGGTTCCCCACCCATCCATACTGGTCCCATACGGTCCACCATCCATACTGGTCCCCATTCACTGGTCCATACTGTTCCCCCCAATCCAATACTGTGCCCCTATGGTCCATCCAATCCATACTGGTCATCCCCATATCCCACCAGTCCCATACTGGTCCACCCCAAATCCCATACCTGGTCCATACTGTCCCTCCCAGTCCCAACTGGTCCCATCCCATCCATACTGTCCCATACTCGGTCATCCATCCCATACTGGTCCCCTCCAATCATATGGTCCATCCCAGTCATATATAGATGTCCATCCAATCCCATACGGTCCATCCCATTCCAATACTGGTCCATCCCAAATCCCATCTGGTCCATCCCAATCCCATACTGGTGCCCATTACTGTCGCACCCATCCAGTCCGCATCCCAATCCCATACTGGTCCCATCCCAATCCCATCCCAATCCCATACTGGTCCCATCCCATTCCCATCCCAATCCCATACTGGTCCCATCCCATCCTCATTTAATACTGGTCCCATCCCAATCCCATAGGTCCCATCCCATCCCATACTGGTCCGATCCATCCCTACTGGTCCATCCATCGCCATACTGGTCCCATCCCAACCCAACTGGTCCCATACTGGGTCCCCTACCCATCCCAGTCCATCCCAATCCATACTGTCCCATCCCATCCATCCTGGTCCATCCCAATCCATACTGGGCCCATACTGGTCCCGATCCCAATCCATACTGTCCCATGCCAGCCATCCAATCCATACTGGTCCCCATCTGCCAGTCCCATCCCAATCCCATACTGGTCCCATCCCATCCCAGTCCCATACTGGTCCCATCCCAATCCCATACTGGTCCTCCCTAATCCCAACTGGTCCATCGCCCAAGTCCATACTGGTCATTCCCAATCTCAATACTGTCCCGTTCCCAGTCCCATACTCGGTCCCATCCCAATCCCATAGGTCCATCCCAGTCCATATCTGGTCCATCCCAGTCCATACTGGTCCATAATGGTCCCATACTGGTTCTCCATCTGACTCCATTTAATCCCATTTAACCTCATTTTAACCCGCATTTAATCCCCCATTCTCACAATGGGCGGCTGCAGGCCGTTGGTGGGGGATGGGCTGTTGGTGGTGGTGGGGTGGGGGATGGGCTGGGCGGTATTGACCCCCCCCCCCCCCCCCCCTCGGACCCCCCAGCGCTGACGATGGACACCGACGTCACGCGGCCATAGAGATCCAGGGCCACAAAGGCGTTCTGTGGGGAGGAAGTGACATCATAGGGGGGTGTGATGTCATAGAGGGGCTGTGATGTCATAGAAGGGGTGTGTGACGTCATAGAAGGGAGATATGACGCCATAGGGTAGATGTGATGTCATAGGAAGGGGATGTGATGTCATAGAAGGGAGATATGATGTTATAGGTTGGATGTGACGTCATAGGAAGGGGTTGTGATGTCATAGAGGGGGGTATGATGTCATAAAAGTGAGATGTGAAGTCATAGGAGGGGAATATGATGTCATAGGGGGGATGTGATGTCATAGGAAGGGGTTGTGATGTCATAAGGGAGATGTGATGTCATAGAAGGGGTGTGACGTCATAGGAAGGGGGTGTGACGTCATAGAGGGGGCATAACATCATAGAAGTGAGGTATGATGTCATAGGAGGGGAATATGATGTCATAGAGGGGGTTGTGATGTCATAGAGGGGGGTTGTGACGTCATAGAAGGGAGACATGATGTCATAGGAGGGAGATATGACGTCATAGGAGGGGGGTGTGACGTCACGCGGCCATAGAGATCCAGGGCCACAAAGGCGTTCTGGGGGGAGGAAGTGACGTCATAAGGGGGGTGTGACGTCATAGGGTGTGTATGATGTCATAGGAGGGGGTTGTGATGTCATAGAGGGGGGGTTGTGACGTCATAGAGGGGGTTGTGACGTCATACTGGGGGGTGCGATGTCATAGAGGGGGGGTTGTGACGTCATAGAGGGGGGTTGTGATGTCATAAGGGTGGATGTGATGTCATAAGGGAGGTGTGATGTCATAGAAGGGGAGATATGACATCATAGGGTGGATATGACATCATAGGAGGGGGGGTGTGATATCATAACAGGGGTGGTGTGACGTCATAGAGGGGGGTTGTGACATCATAGAGGGGGTTGTGGTGTCATAGGGGGCTTATGACGTCATAGGGGGTGTTGTGACGTCATACTGGGGGGTGTTATGTCATAGAGGGGGGTATGACGTCATAGAGGGGGGTTGTGATGTCATAAGGGTGGATGTGATGTCATAGAAGTGAGATATGATGTCATAGGAGGGGAATATGACATCATAGGGTGGATATGATGTCATAGGAGGGGGGTGTGATGTCATAGGAGGGGGGTGTGATGTCATAGGAAGAAGATATGATGTCATAGGAGGGGGTGTGACGTCATAGAAGGGGGATGTGACGTCACGCGGCCATAGAGATCCAGGGCCACAAAGGCGTTCTGTGGGGAGGAAGTGACGTCATAAGGGGGGTGTGATGTCATAGAGGGGAGCTATGATGTCATAGGGTGGATGTGACGTCATAGGAGGGGAGATATGATGTCATAGGGTGGATATGACGTCGTAGGGTGTGTATGATGTCATAGGAGGGGGATGTGATGTCATAGAAGGGGAATATGACGTCATATGAGGGGTGTGACGTCATAGGAGGGGTTGTGATGTCATAGAGGGGGTGTGACGTCATAGAAGGGAGATATGACGTCATAGGAGGGGGATGTGACGTCATAGGAGGGGTGTGTTATGTCATAGGGTGAATGTGACATCATAGGAGTGGGTTGTGATGTCATAGAAGGGAGATATGATGCCATAGGTTGGATGTGACGTCATAGAGGGGGTGTGACGTCATAGGGTGTGTATGACGTCACAGGAGGGGGATGTGATGTCATAGGGGCGATATGACGTCATAGGAGGGGGTGGTGTTGTCATAGGATGGATGTGATGTCATAGGGGAGGACGTGAGATCATAAGGGGGAGGGTGTGATGTCATAGAGGGGGTGTGATGTCATAGAGGGGGTGTGATGTCATAGAGGGGGGTATGATGTCATAGGGTGGATGTGATGTCATAAGGGAGGTTGTGATGTCATAGGAGGGCGATATGACGTCATAGAGGAGGGTTGTGATGCCATAGAGGGGGTTGTGACGTCATAAAAGGGGGATGTGATGTCATAGGGGGGATATGACGTCATAGGGGGTGTTGTGACGTCATACTGGGGGTGTTATGTCATAGAGGGGGGTTGTGATGTCATAGGAGGGAGATATGACGTCATAGGAGGGAGATGTGATGTCATAGGTGGGGAATATGATGTCATAGGGGGAATATGACGTCATAGGGTGGATGTGATGTCATAGGAGGGGGTTGTGACGTCATAGGAAGGGGTTGTGATGTCATAGGGGGGGTTGTGACATCATAAAAGGGGGATGTGATGTCATAGGGGGGATATGACGTCATAGGAGGGAGATATGACGTCATAGGAGGGGGATGTGATGTCACGCGGCCATAGAGATCCAGGGCCACAAAGGCGTTCTGTGGGGAGGAAGTGATGTCATAAGGGGGGTGTGATGTCATAGGGGGGGTGTGACATCATAGGAGGGGGGTGTGATGTCATAGAGGGGGTATGACGTCATAGGAGGGGGGTGTGGCGTCATAGGAAGGGGATATGATGTCATAGAGGGGGGTGTGATGTCATATGGTGGATGTGACGTCATAGAGAGGGTTGTGATGTCATAGAGGGAGGTTGTGATGTCATAAGGGAGGTGTGATGTCATAGGAGGGGGGTTGCGACGTCACAGAGGGGGGTTGTGATGTCATAGAGAGGGGTGTGACGTCATAGAAGTGAGGTATGATGTCATAGGAGGGGAATATGATGTCATAGGGTGGATATGATGTCACAGAGTGGATGTGACGTCATAGGAAAAGGATGTGATGTCATAGGAGGGGTTTGTGATGTCATAGAGGGGGGTGTGATGTCATAGGAGGGGGATATGACGTCATAGGAGGGGGATATGATGTCATAGAGGGGATTGTGATGTCATAAGGGGGCGTGTGTGATGTCATAGGAGGGGGATATGATGTCATAGGGTGGATGCGACATGATAGAAGGGAGATATGACGTCATAGGATGGGGATGTGACGTCATAGGAAGGGGCTGTGATGTCATAGGGAGTGTATGACGTCATAAGGTGGCTATGACGTCATATGTGGATATGACGTCATAGTAGGGGTGGTCTGTGACGTCATAGGGTGGGTGTGACATCATAGGAAGGGGGTGTGATGTCATAGGGTGTGTATGACGTCATAGGAGGGGGCTGTGACGTCATAGGGGGGTGTGACATCCTAGGAAGGGGGTGTGATGTCATAGGGTGTTTATGACGTCATAGGAGGGGGGGGGCTGTGACGTCATAGGGTGGGTGTGACATCCTAGGAAGGGGGTGTGATGTCATAGGGTGTGTATGACGTCATAGGATGGGGGCTGTGACGTC
>NW_015439891.1:86022-87250 GCF_001577835.2 Coturnix japonica | reverse complement strand
ACCCCATAAGACCCCATAAGACCCCATTAGGACCCCCATTCAACCCCATAGACCCCATAAGACCCCATTCAACCCCATAGACCCCATTGGGACTCCCATAAGACCCCATAAGACCCCCATTCAACCCCATAAGACCCTATTAGGACCCCCATAGACCCCATTCAACCCCATAAGTCCCCATTAGGACCCCCATTGACCCCATAAGACCCCATTGGGACCCACATAAGACCCCATAAGACCCCCATTCAACCCCATAGACCCCATAAGACCCCATTAGGACCCCCATTCACCCCATAAGACCCCATTCAACCCCATAGACCCCATTGGGACTCCCACTCAACCCCATTGGGACCCCCATTCACCCCACTGGGACCTCCATTCACCCTATAGACCCCATTGGGTTCCCCATTGACCCCATAGACCCCATTGGGACCTCCTTAAGACCCCATAGACCCCATTGGGACCCCCATTGACCCCATAAGACCCCATTCAACCCCATAGACCCCATAAGACCCCATAAGACCCCATAAGAGCCCATTCAACCCCCATAAGACCCCATAAGACCCCACAAGACCCCATAGACCCCATTGGGACCCCCATAGACCCCCATTCAACCCCATAAGTCCCCATTAGGACCCCCATAGACCCCATAGACCCCATTGGGACCCCCATTGACCCCATAGACCCCATTGGGACCCACATAAGACCCCATAAGACCCCCATTCACCCCATAGACCCCATTCAACCCCATAGACCCCATAGACCCCATTGGGACCCCCATAGACCCCATAAGACACCATAAGACCCCATTAGGACCCCCATTGACCCCATTCAACCCCATTGGGACCCACATAAGACTCCATAGACCCCATAGACCCCATAAGACCCCATATACTCACCGTGAGCCTCTCCAGGTTGACCCCATAGTTGTGCCTGGCCGTGGCCCCATTGTGCTTCACCTCGGCCCCACAAACCAACCACGTGGGGGGGGAGGGGAGATCCAATAGGGTGGGGGGCAACGTGGGGTGGGTTGGGGGTCCCTGCCCTATAGGGGGGGCTGTTAAACCAACCCTCATAGAGCCAGCCCAGCGCTCATCCAGGGCTTCAATACGGACCTGGGCAATAAAGGGTTAATGGGGTTTAGGAAGGGGGCAGTTCAACCCTATAAGAACCCATTGGGACCCCATAGACCCCATAGACCCCATTGGGACCCCCATAAGACCCCATA
>NW_015439891.1:83631-84692 GCF_001577835.2 Coturnix japonica | reverse complement strand
ACCCCCATAAGACCCCATAGACCCCATTGGGACCCTATTCACCCCATAGACCCCATTGGGACCCCATAGACCCCATAGACCCCATTGGGACCCCCATAAGAACCCATTGGGACCCCATAGACCCCATTGGGACCCCATAGACCCCATTGGGACCCCCATAAGAACCCATTGGGACCCCATAGACCCCATTGGGACCCCATAGGCCCCATAGACCCCATTGGGACCCCATTGGGACCCCCATAGGACCACATTGGGACCCCCATTTACCCTATAGGACCCCATTGGGACCCCCATTCACCCCACAGACCCCATTGGGACCCCAATTAACCCCATAAGACCCCATTGGGACCCCATTCACCCCATAGACCCCATTGGGACCCCCATAAGACCCCATTGGGACCCCATTTACCCTATAGGATCCCATTGGGACCCCCATAAGACCCCATAGACCCCATTGAGACCCCCATAAGACCCCATTGGGACCCCCATTCACCTTATAGGACCACATTGGGACCCCCATTGGCCCTATAGGACCCCATTGGGACCCCCATAAAACCCCATAGACCCCATTGGGACCCCCATTCACCCCATAAGACCCCATAGGCACCCCCATAAGACCCCATAGACCCCATTGGGACCCCCATAAGACCCCATTGGGACCCCATTCACCCTATAGGACCCCATTGGGACCCCCATTCAACCCCATAGACCCCATTGGGACCCCATTCACCCCATAGACCCCATTCAACCCCATAAGACCCCATTGGGAACCCATAAGCCCCCATAGACCCCTTTGGGACCCCCATTCACCCCATAGACCCCATTGGGACCCCAATTAACCCCATAAGACCCCACTGGGACCCCCATAAGACCCCATTGGGACCCACATTCACCCCATAGACCCCATTAGGACCCCCATAAGACCCCATAGACCCTATTGGGACCCCCATAAGACCCCATTGGGACCCCATTCAACCCCATAGACCCCATTGGGACCCCCATAGACCCCATTGGGACCCCCATTCACCCCATAAGACCCCATATAACCCCATAGACCCCAT
>NW_015439891.1:78641-81316 GCF_001577835.2 Coturnix japonica | reverse complement strand
TAATGGGGTGACTGGGGTCCCAATGGGGTCTATGGAACCGGTGCCGTGGGGCAGGAGCTGGAGATATATGGGGGGCAGAAAATGGGGTTATATGGGGTTATATGGGGTGAATGGGGGTCCCTATGGGGTCTATGGGGTGAGTGGGGGTCCCAATGGGGTCTTATGGGGTCTTATGGGGGTCCCAATGGGGTCTATGGGGTGAATAGGGGTCCCTATGGGGTGAATGGGGGTGAATGGGGGTCCCAATGGGGTCTATGGGGTGAGTGGGGGTCCCAATGGGGTCTATGGGGGTCCCTATGGGGTCTATGGGGGTCCCAATGGGGTCCCAATGGGGTGTATGGGGTGAATGGGGGTCCTATGGGGTCTATGGGGTGAGTGGGGGTCCCAATGGGGTCTTATAGTGGTCCCTATGGGATCTAATGGGGGTCCCAATGGGGTCTATGGGGTCTATGGGGTGAATGGGGGTCCCTATGGGGTCATATGGGGGTCCCAATGGGGTCTTATGGGGTGAATGGGGGTCCCTATGGGGTCTATGGGGTGAATGGGGGTCCCAATGGGGTCTATGGGGTTGAATGGGGGTCCCAATGGGGACTTATGGGGTCAATGGGGGTCCAAATGGGGTCTTACGGGGTCTATGGGGTTGAATGGGGTCCCAATGGGGGTCCCAATGGGGTCTATGGGGTCAATGGGGTCCCAATAGAGTCTTATGGGGGTCCCAATGGGGTCTATGGAACCGGTGCCGTGGGGCAGGAGCTGGAGATATATGGGGCAGAAAATGGGGTTATATGGGGTTATATGGGGTCCCAATGGGGTCTTATGGGGTCTATGGGGTTGAATACGGGTCCCAATGGGGTCTATGGGGTCTATGGGGTTGAGTGGGGGTCCCAATGGGGTCCTATAGGGTGAATGGGGGTCCCTATGGGGTCTTATGGGGTGAATGGGGGTCCCTATGGGGTCTATGGGGTTATATGGGGTTTTATGGGGTTGAATGGGGGTCCCAATGGGGTGAATGGGGTGAATGGGGGTCCCAATGGGGTCTTATGGGGGTCCCAATGGGGTCTATGGGGTTATATGGGGTCTTATGGGGTGAATGGGGGTCCCTATGGGGTCCCAATGGGGTCTATGGGGTGAGTGGGGGTCCCAATGGGGTCTATGCGGTCTTATGGGGGTCCCAATGGGGTCTATGGGGTCTTATGGGGGTCCACATGGGGTTTATGAGGTCTATGGAACCGGTGCCGTGGGGCAGGAGCTGGAGATGTATGGGGCAGAAAATGGGGTTATATGGGGTCTTATGGGGTCTATGGGGTTGAATGGGGGTCCCTATGGGGTCTATCGGGTGAATAGGGGTCCCTATGGGGTGAATGGGGGTGAATGGGGGTCCCAATGGGCTCTATGGGGGTCCCTATGGGGTCTTATGGGGTCTATGGGGTGAATGGGGGTCCCAATGGGGTCTATGGGGTTGAATGGGGGTCCCTATGGGGTCCCAATGGAGTTTATGGGGTGAATGGGGTCTTATGGGGTGAATGGGGGTCCCAATGGGGTCTATGGGGGTCCCAATGGCGTCTATGGGGTTGAATGGGGTCCCAATGGGGTCTTATGGGGTCTTATGGGGGTCCCAATGGGGTCTATGGGGTGAGTGGGGGTCCCAATGGGGTCTATGGGGTTATATGGGGTCTATGGGGTGAGTGGGGGTCCCAATGGGGTCTTATGGGGGTCCCAATGGGGTCTTATGGGGTCTTATGGGGGTCCCAATGGGGTCTTATGGGGTCTATGAGGGTCCCTATGGGGTCCCAATGGGGTCTATGGGGTCTTATGGGGCTGAATGGGGTCTTAAGGGGTGAATGGGGGTCCCAATGGGGTCTATGGGGTTGAATGGGGGTCCCAATGGGGTCTTATGGGGTCTATAGGGTTGAATGGGGGTCTTAAGTGGGTGAATGGGGGTCCCAATGGGGTCTTATGGGGGTCCCAATGGGGTCTATGGGGTGAATGGGGGTCCCTATGGGGTCTATGGGGGTCCCAATGGGGTCTATGGGGGTCCCAATGGGGTCTATGGGGTGAATGGGGGTCCCAATGGGGTCTTATGGGGTCTATGGGGTTGAATGGGGTCTATGGGGTCTTATGGGGTCAATGGGGGTCCAAATGGGGTCTTATGGGGGTCCCAATGGGGTCTTATGGGGGTCCCAATGGGGTCTATGGGGTCTGTGGGGTCTTATGGGGGTCCCAATGGGGTCTATGGGGTGAGTGGGGGTCCCAATGGGGTCTTATGGGGGTCCCAATGGGGTCTATGGGGTGAATGGGGGTCCCAATGGGGTCTATGGGGTTGAATGGGGGTCCCAATGGGGTCTATGGGGTCTTATGGGGGTCCCAATGGGGTCTTATGGGGTCTATGGGGTTGAATGGGGTCTATGGGGTTGAATGGGGGTCCCTATGGGGTCTATGGGGGTCCCAATGGGGTCTTATGGGTCCTGGGGGGTTAATGGATGAGTCTATGGGGTCTTATGGGGGTCCCAATGGGGTCTTATGGGGTCAATGGGGGTCCCAATGGGGTCTATGGAACCGGTGCCGTGGGGCAGGAGCTGGAGATATATGGGGCAGAAAATGGGGTTATATGGGGTTATATGGGGTCTATGGGGTCTTATGGGGTCTATGGGGTGAATGGGGGTCCCAATGGGGTC
>NW_015439891.1:76310-78141 GCF_001577835.2 Coturnix japonica | reverse complement strand
TATGGGGCAGAAAATGGGGTTATATGGGGTTATATGGGGTCTATGGGGTCTTATGGGGTCTATGGGGTGAATGGGGGTCCCAATGGGGTCTTATGGGGTCTTATGGGGGTCCCAATGGGGTCTTATGGGGTCTTATGGGGTGAGTGGGGGTCCCAATGGGGTCTATGGGGTCCCAATAGGGTCTTATGGGGGTCCCAATGGGGTCTATGGGATGAATGGGGTCCCAATGGGGTCTTATGGGGTTGAATGGGGTCTATGGGGTGAGTGGGGGTCCCGATGGGGTCTATGGGGTGAATGGGGGTCCCAATGGGGTCTGTGGAACCGGTGCCGTGGGGCAGGAGCTGGACATATATGGGGCAGAAAATGGGGTTATATGGGGTCTATGGGGTTGAATGGGGTCTTATGGGGTCTATGGGGTGAATGGGGGTCTATGGGGTGAATGGGGGTCCTAATGGGGTGAATGAGGTCCCAATGGGGTCCTATGGGGTCTGTGGGGTCTTATGGGGGTCCAAATGGGGTCTTATGGGGTCTATGGGGTTGAATGGGGTCTATGGGGTCTATGGGGTCCCAATAGGGTCTTATGGGGGTCCCAAAGGGGTCTTATGGGTTCTATGGGGTGAGTGGGGGTCCCAATGGGGTCTATGGGGTTGAATGGGGGTCCCTATGGGGTCTATGGGGTCTTATGGGAGTCCCAATGGGGTCTATGGGGTGAGTGGGGGTCCCAATGGGGTCTATGGAACCGGTGCCGTGGGGCAGGAGCTGGAGATATATGGGGGGCAGAAAATGGGGTTATATGGGGTGAATGGGGGTCCCTATGGGGTCTTATGGGGTCTATGGGGTCTTATGGGGGTCCCAATGGGGTCTTATGGGGTCTTATGGGGTTGAGTGGGGGTCCCAATGGGGTCCTATAGGGTGAATGGGGGTCCCTATGGGGTCTTATGGGGGTCCCAATGGGGTCTATGGGGTCTTATGGGGGTCCCAACGGGGTCTTATGGGGGTCCCAATGGGGTCTTATGGGGTGAATGGGGGTCCCAATGGGGTCTTATGGGATCTATGGGGTCTTATGGGGGTCCCAATGGGGTCTTATGGGGGTCCCAATGGGGTCTATGGGGTCAATGTGGGTCCCAATGGGGTCTTATGGGGTCAATGGGGTCCCAATGGGGTCTATGGGGTCTTATGGGGGTCCCAATGGGGTCTTATGGGGGTCCCAATGGGGTCTTATGGGGTGAGTGGGGGTCCCAATGGGGTCTATGAGGTCAATGGGATCCCAATGGGGTCTATGGGGTCAATGGGGTCCCAATGGGGTCTTATGGGGGTCCCAATTGGGTCTATGGGGTCAATGGGATCCCAATTGGGTCTATGGGGTCAATGGGATCTCAATGGGGTCTATGGGGTCAATGGGGTCCCAATGGGGTCTTACGGGGTCAATGGGGTCCCAATGGGGTCTTATGGGGCTCCCAATGGGGTCTATGGGGTCTATGTGGGTCCCAATGGGGTCTATGGGGTCAATGGGGTCCCAATGGGGTCTATGGGGTCAATGGGGTCTATGGGGTCAATGGGGTCCCAATGGGGTCTTACCTGGTGTGGGGGTCCCCCCCCCCTTATCACTTGGGGGTCCGGGCCCCATATTATTATCTGTGGGGCCGCTGCCCCCCGTCAGGGACACCTGAACGCACTGGCCATATAGATCCACCACGGCATACACCTCTATAGGGGATATAGGGCGGGGGGAGGACATATAGGGCCCCATAGCACCCTATAGCCCCCCCATAGCACCCTATAGCCCCTCATATCCCCTATATCCCATAGCCCCATAGCCCCTATACCCCCC
>NW_015439891.1:74690-76285 GCF_001577835.2 Coturnix japonica | reverse complement strand
CTATGGGGCGGTAAGGGGTTCTGTGGGGCTCTATGGGATTCTATGGGTCTCTATGGGGTCTATGGGGCTCTATGGGGATCTATGGGGTTCTATGGGGTACTATGGGGTCTGTAGATTTTTATGGGGATCTGTGGGTCTCTCAATGGGACTGTATGGGATCTATGGGACTCTATGGGTCTCTATGGGGTCCCTATGGGGCTCTATGGGAATCTATGGGACTCTATGGGGCTCTATGGAATTCTGTGGGACTCTATGGGACTCTATGGGGCTCTATGGGATTCTGTGGGATCTATGGGGCTCTCTCTATGGGGCTCTATGGGTCTCTATGGGGTCTATGGGGCTCTATGGGTCTCTATGGGGTTCTATGGGGTCCCTATGAGGCTCTATGGGAATCTATGGGGTCTATGGGTCTCTATGGGGTCTATGGGGCTCTATGGGTCGCTATGGGGCTCTATGGGGTCTATGGGGCTCTATGGGATTCTATGGGACTCTATGGGGTCTATGGGGGGGCTATGGGGCTGTATGGCATTCTATGGGGCTCTATGGGGTCTGTGGGGTTCTATGGGGTCTATGGGGCTCTATGGGGTTCTGTGGGACTCTATGGGATTCTGTGGGGCTCTATGGGGCTCTATGGGCTCTATGGGTTTCTATGGGTTTCTATGGGGTTCTATGGGGTCCCTATGGGGCTCTATGGGGCTCTATGGGGTCTATGGGGCTCTATGGGGTCTATGGGGTCTATGGGTCTCTATGGGGTTCTGTGGGACTCTATGGGATTCTGTGGGGCTCTATGGGGTCTATGGGGCTCTATGGGTTTCTATGGGGATCTATGGGACTGTATGGGTTCTATGGGGCTCTATGGGGCTCTATGGGTTGCTATGGGGCTCTATGGGGCTCTATGGGGGTCTATGGGGTTCTATGTGGGTTCTATGACCCCCTATACCCTATTGACCTATTACTCTTTATCCCCTTTAACCCCCCAATAGCCCTCATTACTATGCGCAAAGCCCTGCTCCCATTGGCTGTTCTGAAGGCGCTGCTCAACGCCCTGCAGCTCATAGAAGCCGCGAAGCGATTGGCCGCCATCGACATACGGGAACGCAAGGGGCATTAAGCCACGCCCCCTTCATTAGGCCACGCCCCCTTCATTAAGTATAATGGGACTCAATGGACCCATAAGCCACGCCCCCTTCGTTAATTAAGCCACGCCCCCTTCATTAAGTATAATGCGTCTCAATGGAGCCATAGGCCACGCCCCCTCCATTAAGCCACGCCCCCATAGGCCACGCCCCCACCCCATTGGCCGCCATTGACATAATGGGACTCAATGGACCCATAGGCCACGCCCCCTTCATTAAGCCACGCCCCCCATAGGCCACGCCCCCCCACCCCATTGGCCTCTATTGACATAATGGAACTCAATGGAGCCATAGGCCACGCCCCCTTCATTAAGCCACGCCCCCATATGCCACGCCCCCTTCATTAAGCCACGCCCCTTCATTAAGCCACGCCCCCCATAGGCCGCGCCCCCACCCCATTGGCCGCCATTGACATAATGGGACTCAATGGACCCATAGGCCACGCCCCCTTCATTAAGC
>NW_015439891.1:71856-74665 GCF_001577835.2 Coturnix japonica | reverse complement strand
TCTTATGGTTGCGATGGGTTCTATGGTCCCTATGGGGCTGCTATTGGGCTCTATGGGCGTCTTATGCGGCTCCTATGGCGTCTATGGTCTGATGGTCTCTATGGGTTCTGTGGACTCTATGGGATTCTGGGGCCCTCTATGGGGTCTATGGGCTCTATGGGCTTTCTATGGGATTCTATGGACCTGTATGGTTCTATGGCTCTATGGGGCTCTATGGTTGCTATGGGGCTCTATGGGGCTCTATGGGGGTCCTATGGTCTATGTGGTTTCTATGACCCCTTCCGTATACCCTATTGACCTATTACTCTTTGATCCCTTAACCCCCAATAGCCCTCATTACTATGCGCAAAGCCCTGCTCCCATTGGCTGTTCTGAAGGCGCTGCTCCAACGCCCTGCAGCCTCATTAGAAGCCGCGAAGCGATTGGCCGCCATCGACATACGGCGAACGCCAAGGCATTAAAGCCACCCCCCTTCCATTAGAGCCACGCCCCTACATAAGTTATTAATGGGACTAATGACCCATAAGCCAAGCCCTGCGTAATTAAGCCACGCCCCTTCATTAAGTATAATGCCGTTCTCAATTGGAGCCATAGGCCACGCCCCTCCCATTAAGCCACCCCATAGGCCACGCCCCACCCCATTGGCCGCCATTGACATAATGGGACTCAATGGACCCATAGGCCATGCCCCCTTCATTAAAGGCCACCCCCCATAGGCCACGCCCCCCCACCCCAATTGCCCTCTATTGACATAATGAACTCCAATGACCATAGGCCCCACCCCCCTTCATTAAGCCACGCCCCCATATGCCACGCCCCCCTTCATTAAGCCACGCCCCTGTCAGTTAAGCCACGCCCCCCATTAGGCCGGCCCCCACCCCACTTGGCGCCATTGACATAATGGGACTCAATGGACCCATAGGCCAACGCCCCCTCATTAAGCCACGCCCCCCACCCTCACCCCATGGGCCTCTATTTGACAGTAATGGAACTCAATGAGTTCATAAGCCACCCCCCTGCCATTAAGCCACGCCCCCTTCATCAAGCCACGCCCCATAGGCCACGCCCCCACCCCATTGGCGCCATTGACATAATTGGGACTTCAATGGGGCCATAGCACGCCCCCTCATTAAGCCACGCCCCCATATGCCACGCCCCGCCCTTCATTAAGGCCACGCCCCTTCATTAAGCCAGCCCCCCATAGGCCGCGCCCCCACCCCATTGGCAGCCATTGACATAATGGACTCAATGACCATAGGCCACGCCCCCGTTCATTTAAGCCACGGCCCCTCCTTCATTCAAGCCACGGCCCCCATAGCCACGCCCCACCCCATTGGCCCATTGACATAATTGGGATCTGCAATGGACCCATAGCCACGCCAACCCTTCATAAGATCACGCCTTCTCGCGCACTAGGCTACGCCCCTCCCCAATTTTGTCGCCATTCACCATACATGAAGCGTCAATGGCACCCACAGGCCACGCCCCCTTCATAAGCACCACTGCCCCCTTCGTTAAGCCGAACGGTCCCCCATTAGCCGCATCGCCCCACCCCCCGGATTGTGAGGCCGCATTACTAATCGGAAGTTCATATGAACCATAGGCCACGCCCCTTATTAAGCCACGCCCCCTTCATTAAGCCACGCCCCCCATTAAGCCACGCCCCCACCCCATTGGCCGCCATTGACATAATGGAACCCAGTGGGCCCATAGGCCACGCCCCCTCCATTAAGCCACGCCCCCTTCATTAAGCCACGCCCCCATAGGCCACGCCCCCGCCCCATTGGCCGCCATTGACATAATGGAATCCAATGGACCCATAGGCCACGCCCCCTTCATTAAGCCACGCCCCCCATAGGCCACGCCCCCACCCCATTGGCCGCCATGGACATAATGGAACCCAATGGGCCCATAGGCCACGCCCCCTTCATTAAGCCACGCCCCCTCCATTAGGCCACGCCCCCCATAGGCCACGCCCCCACCCCATTGGCCGCCATTGACACAATGGAACTCAATGGACCCATAGGCCACGCCCCCTACGTTAAGCCACGCCCCTTCACTAAGCCACGCCCCCTTCATTAAGCCACGCCCCCACCCCATTGGCCGCCATTGACATAATAGAACCCAATGGACCCATAGGCCACGCCCCCTCCATTAAGCCACGCCCCCACCCCATTGGCCGCCATTGACATAATGGAACCCAATGGACCCATAGGCCACGCCCCCTTCATTAAGCCACGCCCCCTTCATTAAGCCACGCCCCCCATAGGCCACGCCCCCACCCCATTGGCCGCCATTGACATAATGGAACCCAATGGACCCACAGGCCACGCCCCCTTCATTAAGCCACGCCCACATTAAGCCACGCCCCCTCCCCATTGGCCGCCATGGACATAATGGAACCCAATGTACCCATAGGCCACGCCCCCTTCGTTAAGCCACTCCCCCTTCGTTAAGCCACGCCCCCACCCCATTGGCTGCCATTGACATAATGGAACTCAATGGACCCATAGGCCACGCCCCCTCCATGAAGCCCCGCCCCCTTTCTGCCCTGCCCTCTTCCCATTGGCTGCAGCACTCCATAAGCCCCGCCCACTTTCCTCTCGACCAATCGCAGCCCGCCGGGACCAATCAGGCCACGCCCACCGCCCCCGTGGCCACGCCCCCTAATGAATAAAGGTTGTGGAGGTCACGTGACTTTGGATATAGGGGTCTCTATGGGGTCTCTATGGGGTCTATGGGGTCTCTATGGGGTTCTATGGGGTTTCTATGGGGTCTCTATGGGGTCTATGGGGTCTCTATGGGGTTC
>NW_015439891.1:65923-71831 GCF_001577835.2 Coturnix japonica | reverse complement strand
TCTTATGGTTGCGATGGGTTCTATGGTCCCTATGGGGCTGCTATTGGGCTCTATGGGCGTCTTATGCGGCTCCTATGGCGTCTATGGTCTGATGGTCTCTATGGGTTCTGTGGACTCTATGGGATTCTGGGGCCCTCTATGGGGTCTATGGGCTCTATGGGCTTTCTATGGGATTCTATGGACCTGTATGGTTCTATGGCTCTATGGGGCTCTATGGTTGCTATGGGGCTCTATGGGGCTCTATGGGGGTCCTATGGTCTATGTGGTTTCTATGACCCCTTCCGTATACCCTATTGACCTATTACTCTTTGATCCCTTAACCCCCAATAGCCCTCATTACTATGCGCAAAGCCCTGCTCCCATTGGCTGTTCTGAAGGCGCTGCTCCAACGCCCTGCAGCCTCATTAGAAGCCGCGAAGCGATTGGCCGCCATCGACATACGGCGAACGCCAAGGCATTAAAGCCACCCCCCTTCCATTAGAGCCACGCCCCTACATAAGTTATTAATGGGACTAATGACCCATAAGCCAAGCCCTGCGTAATTAAGCCACGCCCCTTCATTAAGTATAATGCCGTTCTCAATTGGAGCCATAGGCCACGCCCCTCCCATTAAGCCACCCCATAGGCCACGCCCCACCCCATTGGCCGCCATTGACATAATGGGACTCAATGGACCCATAGGCCATGCCCCCTTCATTAAAGGCCACCCCCCATAGGCCACGCCCCCCCACCCCAATTGCCCTCTATTGACATAATGAACTCCAATGACCATAGGCCCCACCCCCCTTCATTAAGCCACGCCCCCATATGCCACGCCCCCCTTCATTAAGCCACGCCCCTGTCAGTTAAGCCACGCCCCCCATTAGGCCGGCCCCCACCCCACTTGGCGCCATTGACATAATGGGACTCAATGGACCCATAGGCCAACGCCCCCTCATTAAGCCACGCCCCCCACCCTCACCCCATGGGCCTCTATTTGACAGTAATGGAACTCAATGAGTTCATAAGCCACCCCCCTGCCATTAAGCCACGCCCCCTTCATCAAGCCACGCCCCATAGGCCACGCCCCCACCCCATTGGCGCCATTGACATAATTGGGACTTCAATGGGGCCATAGCACGCCCCCTCATTAAGCCACGCCCCCATATGCCACGCCCCGCCCTTCATTAAGGCCACGCCCCTTCATTAAGCCAGCCCCCCATAGGCCGCGCCCCCACCCCATTGGCAGCCATTGACATAATGGACTCAATGACCATAGGCCACGCCCCCGTTCATTTAAGCCACGGCCCCTCCTTCATTCAAGCCACGGCCCCCATAGCCACGCCCCACCCCATTGGCCCATTGACATAATTGGGATCTGCAATGGACCCATAGCCACGCCAACCCTTCATAAGATCACGCCTTCTCGCGCACTAGGCTACGCCCCTCCCCAATTTTGTCGCCATTCACCATACATGAAGCGTCAATGGCACCCACAGGCCACGCCCCCTTCATAAGCACCACTGCCCCCTTCGTTAAGCCGAACGGTCCCCCATTAGCCGCATCGCCCCACCCCCCGGATTGTGAGGCCGCATTACTAATCGGAAGTTCATATGAACCATAGGCCACGCCCCTTATTAAGCCACGCCCCCTTCATTAAGCCACGCCCCCCATTAAGCCACGCCCCCACCCCATTGGCCGCCATTGACATAATGAAACCCAGTGGGCCATAGGCCACGCCTCTCCTTCATTAAGCCACGCCCCTTCATTAAGCCACGCCCGCCATTTGGCCACGCCCGCCGCCCATTTTGGCCGCCATTGTATCATATGGAATCCAAATGGACCCATAGGCCCGCCCCCTTTCATTTAAGCCCGCCCCCCATAGCCACGCCCCCACCCACTTGGCCGCCATGGACATAATGGAACCCAATGGCCCATAGGGCCACGCCCCCTTCATTAAGCCACGCCCCCTCCATTACGCCACGCCCCCCATAGGCCACGCCCCACCCCATTGGCCGCCCATTGACACAATGGAACTCAATGGACCCATAGGCCAGCCCCTACGTTAAAGCCACGCCCTTCATTAAGCCACGCCCCGTCATTAAGCCACCCCCCACCCCATTGGCCGCCATGACATAATAGAACCCAAGACCCATAGGCCCACGCCCCTCTGCCATATATCCTAGTCTGCTCTCATCCCCATGTTTCCTTGCCATTGACATAATGGAACCCAATGGACCCATAGGCCCACGCCCCTTCATTAACCATCGCCCCCCCTTCATTAAGCCACCCCCCCATAGGCCACGCCCCCACCCCATTGGCCGCCATTACCATAATGGAACCCAAGGACCCACAGGCCACGCCCCCTTCATTAAGCCACGCCCACATTAAGCCCACGCCCCTCCCCCATTGGCCGGCCTGACATAATGGAACCAATGTACCCATAGGCCACCGCCCCTTCGTTAAGCCAACTCCCCCTTCGTTTAAGCCACGCCCCCACCCCATGGCTGCCATTGACATAATGGAACTCAATGACCCATGGCCCACGCCCCCTCCATGAAGCCCCGCCCCCTTTCTGCCCTGCCCTCTTCCCATTGCTGCAAGCACTCCATAAGCCCCGCCCACTTTCCTCCGACCAATCGCAGGCCCCGGGACCAATCAGGCCACGCCCACCGCCCCCGGGGCCAGCCCCCTAATTGAATAAAGGTTGTGAGGTCACGTGACTTTGGATATAGGGGTCTCTTATGGGCGTCTCTATGGGGTCTCTATGGGGTTCTATGGGGTTTCTATGGGGTCTCTATGGGGTCTATGGGGTCTCTATGGGGTTCTATGGGGTTTCTATGGGGTCTATGGGGTCTATGGAGCTCTATGGGGTTTCTATGGGGTCTATGGGGGTCTATGGGTCTCTATGGGGTATCTATGGGGTCTATGGGGCTCTATGGGGTCTATGGGGTCTATGGGTCTCTATGGGGTTCTATGGGGTCTCTATGGGGTTCTATGGGGTCTCTATGGGGTCTATGGGGCTCTATGGGGTCTATGGGGTTTCTATGGGGTTTCTATGGGGTTTCTATGGGGCTCTATGGGGTTTCTATGGGCTCTATGGGGTCTATGGGGTCTATGGGGTTTCTATGGGGTTTCTATGGGGTCTATGGGATTTCTATGGGGTCTATGGGACTCTATGGGGTGTATATGGGGTCTATGGGGTTTATGGGGCTCTATTGGGTCTATGGGGTTTCTATGGGGTCTATGGGGTCTATGAGGCTCTATGGGGTCTATAGGGCTCCATGGGGTTTCTATGGGATCTATGGGGCTCTATGGGGTGTCTATGGGGCTCTATGGGGTCTATGGGGTTTCTATGGGGTCTATGGGGGTCTATGGGTCTCTACGGGGTTTCTATGGGGTCTATGGGGTCTCTATGGGGTTCTATGGGGTTTCTATGGGGTCTATGGGGTCTTTGGGGCTCTATGGGGTATATGGGGGCTCTATGGGGATCCATGGGGTCTATGGGGCTCTATGGGGTTTCTATGGGGTCTATGGGGGTCTATGGGGTCTTTAGGGCTCTATGGGGATCTATGGGGTCTATGGGGCTCTATGGGGTTTCTATGGGGTCTATGGGTCTCTATGGGGTCTATGGGGTTTCTATGGGGTTTCTATGGGGCCTATGGGGTCTATGGGGTTCTATGGGGCTCTATGGGGTTTCTATGGGGTCTGTGGGGGTCTATGGGTCTCTATGGGGTTTCTATGGGGTCTATGGGGTCTCTATGGGGCTCTATGGGGTTTCTATGGGGTCTATGGGGTCTTTGGGGCTCTATGGGGTCTATGGGGGCTCTATGGGGATCTATGGGGTCGTATGGGTGTCCGCTTCGAGGGGTGTGTCTCT
Organism: Coturnix japonica; assembly: GCF_001577835.2. NCBI lineage: Eukaryota > Metazoa > Chordata > Aves > Galliformes > Phasianidae > Coturnix > Coturnix japonica. The sequence goes on along the minus strand of NW_015439891.1, from coordinate 67,972 downwards.
GGGTTTGCGTATGGGGTCCTCACTCGCGCGCGCGCTCATATAGAAGGTGTCTATGGGGGTTTCTATGGCACACTTATGGGGTCTCATGGGGTCTAATAGATGGTGGATAATATGGGGTGCTATGGGGCTCTATGGGGTGTGTTTTACGTGGGCACTCTATAGGGTGACGGTCACTGTGCGGCGAAGTGCTCGGTTTGTTGGTTTTATGGGTCACGTTATGCGGTTGTTTCTGTATGGGGTTCTAAGTGTCTATGCGTGATTTCTATGGGGCTCTATGGGGTCTGATTGGGGTTTATGGATAGTATGTGAGCTCTATGGGGTCTATCGGGTGTTTCTGATGGGTCGGTATGGGGTTTATGGGGCTCGTATGGCTCTATGGGGTTTGGGCTTATGGGGGCTCTATGGGTCTGTGTGTAGGGCTCTATGGAGTGTCCATGGGGTATCTAATGGGGCGCAATTGGGGTCCATGGGATCTAAGGGGTTCTATAGGGTCTATGGAGAGCGTCCTGATGGGGTTGTTCTATTGGGGTCTCTTGTTCGAAGAAGGCTCTAATGTGGGCTCTATGGGACTCTAATGGGGTCTGTAGGGGCTCTAATAGGGCACCTCTTTGTTTGACACCATACAGACCCAAGGCAGGACCATTGGGTTCCTTATTAGCCATGCCCATCCATCCCCTGCATCCCCCTCACGCCCCATAGCAGGTCAGAGGGCGGCGGATCTTCATCTCGCTGCGGCGCAGGGAGGAGTTGAATCCTTCTCATTGGGGTCTATGGGGCTCTATGGGGTCTGTAGGGCTCTATGGGGGTCTGTTGGGGTCTATGGGGCTCTATGGGGCTCTATGAAGGTCTGTGGGGCCTCTATGGGGCTCTATGGGTTCTGTTGGGTTCTATGGGGTTCTGTTGGGGTCTATGGGCATGTATGGGGCTCTATGGGGTCTGTTGGGTTCTATGTGTGTCTATGGGCATCTATTGGGATTAATGGGGTCTATTGGGGTCTATGGGGGTCTATGGGCATCTATGGGGCTCTATGGGGCTCTATAGGGCTCTATGGGGTCTGTTGGGTTCTATGGGGCTCTATGGGGTCTATGGGGTCTATGGGGTCTATGGGATTCTATGGGGTCTATAGGGTTTATGGGGTCTTTGGGGCTCTATGGGCATCTATGGGCCTCTCTGGGGCCCAATGGGGTCTATGGGGTTCTATGGGGCTCTATGGGGCTCTATGGGGTCTATGGGATTCTATGGGGTTCTATGGGGTTCTATGCAGTCTGTTGGGTTCTATGGGACTCTATGGGGTCTGTAGGGCTCTATAGGACCCTTTGTTTGACACATACAGACCCAAGGCAGCACATTGGGTTCCTTTATTATCATGATATCCTCCAATAGCTCAGAGGCGGCGGATCTTCATCTCGCTGCGGCGCAGGGAGGAGTTGAATCCCTTCCATTGGGCTCTATGGGGTTCTATGGGGCTCTATGGGGTCTATGGGATACTATGGGGTCTGTGGGTCTCTGTTGGGGTCTAAGGGGCTCTATGGGGTCTGTTGGGTTCTATGGGGTCTATGTGGTTCTACGGGCATCTATGGGGTTCTATGGGTCTCTATGGGTTCTATGGGGTTCTATGGGGCTCTATGGGTTCTGTTGGGTTCTATGGGGTCTATGTGGTTCTATGGGCATCTATGGGGCTCTATGGGGCTCTATGGGGTCTATGGGGTTCTATGGGGCTCTATGGAGATCTAAGGGGGTCTATGGGGTCTGTTGGTTTCTATGGGGGTCTATGGAGGTCTTTGGGCATCTATGGGGCTTTATTGGGCTCTATGGGGTCTGTGGGGTTCTATGAGGTTCTATGGGCATCTATGGGGCTCTATGGGGTCTGTAGAGCTCTATGGGGTTCTATGGGGCTCTATGGGGTCTGTAGGGCTCTATGGGGTTCTACGGGGCCCTATGGGGTCTGTAGGGCTCTATGGAGCTCTATGGGCTCTATAGGTCCCTATAGGCGACATAGAGAGACCCAAGGCAGCACATTGGGTTCCTTTATTACCATGCCATCCCCCT
>NW_015439891.1:53438-57360 GCF_001577835.2 Coturnix japonica | reverse complement strand
GCCCCATAGCAGCTCAGAGGCGGCGGATCTTCATCTCGCTGCGGCGCAGGGAGGAGTTGAATCCCTTCCATTGGGGTCTATGGGGCTCTATGGGATACTATGGGGTCTGTGGGTCTCTGTTGGGGTCTAAGGGGCTCTATGGGGTCTGTTGGGTTCTATGGGGGTCTATGGGGGTCTATGGGCATCTATGGGGCTCTATGGGGTCTGTAGGGCTCTATGGGGTCTGTTGGGTTCTATGGGGTTCTATGGGCTTCTATGGGGCCCTATGGGGTCTGTGGGTCCCTGTTGGGGTCTAAGGGGTTCTATGGGGTCTATGGGGCTCTATGGGCTCTATGGGGTCTATGGAGCTCTATGGGTTCTATGGAGCTCTATGGGTCTCTATGAGTTCTATGGGGCTCTATGGGTCCCTATGGGGTCTGTTGGGTTCTATGGGGTCTGTAGGGCTCTATGGGCATCTATGGGGCTCTATGGGGTCTGTAGGGCTCTATGGAGCTCTATGGGGTCCATGGGACTCTATGGGGCTCTATGGGTCCCTATGGCCGACACATACAGACCCAAGGCAGCACATTGGGTTCCTTTATTACCACCCCATAGCAGCTCAGAGGCGGCGGATCTTCATCTCGCTGCGGCGCAGGGAGGAGTTGAATCCCTTCCATTGGGGTTCTATGGGGCTCTATGGGACTCTATGGAGCTCCATGGGGTCTGTAGGGTTCTATGGGGTTCTATGGGGCTCTATGGGTCTCTATGGGGCTCTATGGGGTCTATGGAGCTCTATGGGGTCTGTTGGGTTCTATGGGGTCTATGTGGTTCTATGGGGCTCTATGGGGCTCTATGGGGCTCTATGGGGCTCTATGGGGTCTGTAGGGCTCTATGGGGTCTATGGGGTTCTATGGGGCCCAATGGGGTCCATGGGACTCTAAGGGGTTCTATGGGGTCTATGGAGCTCTATGGGGTTCTATGGGGTCTGTAGGGCTCTATGGGGCTCTATGGGACTCTATGGGGTCTGTAGGGCTCTATGGGGTCTGTATGGGACTCTATGCGGGTCTGTAGGCTCTATGGGTCTGTAGGCGCTATGGGGGCTCATATGGGACTCTAATGGGTCAGTAGGGCTACTAGGGGTCTGTAGGGCTCTTATGGGCTCTATGGACAATCTATGGGTCTGTAGGCTCTATGGGGTCTGTAGGCTCTATGGGGCTCTATGGGACTCTATGGGGTCTGTAGGGCTCTATGGGGTCTGTAGGGCTCTATGGGGCTCTATGGGACTCTATGGGGTCTGTAGGCTAAATATGGGGTCTCTGTAGGCGCGTCCTATAGACCCTTGTTTGACACATAAGACCCAAGGCAGCACCATTGGTTCCTTTATTATCTATTGATTATCCTCCACAATAGCCTCAGATGCGCGGTATCCTTGTCATACTCGCTGCGGCGCAAGGGAGTAGTGTGAATCCCTTCCATTGTGCCCAGTTGAGGCCGTTGGCGTAGGACAGATGTGCCCCCCCCAGTAGAAGCCGTTTCAGGTTGGAGAAGTGGCAGCTCTTGAACCACCAGGCGCCCGACGACAGCGCGGCGCAGTTCTGGACATACAGGTCCTGGTCACGGTCAAACGTCGAGAACTTCTGGCCGTGGTGGTAGCTCAGGGAGTCACCTGTGGGGCACAGACACATTGAGATACATGAGACCCATTGACACCATGAGACCTCATAGGGACCCAAATTGGGAAGACATTAGGACCATTGTAGACATTCGACCCACTGAGACCCATTGAGACCGCATTTCAAGACCCATTCGGACCCATGAGACACATGAGACCCATAGGAAGCATTTGACCCATTGGACCCATACGGACCCATCTGAGACCATTGGGACCCATGTAGACCCATGGGATCCATTGAGACCTTGTGAGACACATTGGGACCCATTGGACCCATGGGACCCAAATTGAGATACATAGGATCCCAGTATTAGACCCCATAGGACCATAGAGACTCATTAGCAGACCATAGAGACCCATAGAAGAACCATTGGACTCATAGAGACCCATAGGGACCCATTGAGGACCCATTGGAATCCCACATTGTGGACCCATTAGACCCCACTGACTACCCATAGGCGACCCATTGAGACCATTGGGACCCATTCAGACCCATTTCAGACCCACTTGGGAAACCATTGAGACCCTTTGGGACCCATTGAGACCCATTGGACCCACTAACCCATTGAGACCCCATTGGGAACCCATTGAGACCCATTGGGACCACATTGGTTCCCATTACGACCCATTAGACCATTGGGACCATTTGAGGACTCATTGCCCGACCCATTTGAGACCATTGAGACCCATTGGGACCATAGGCGACCAACATCTAGGAACCTCATAGGGGACCCATAGGAACCCATTCAGCACCTGACACCTTTGTAACCCATTGGAGACCCATAACCCATTGGCGAAACCATTGGCGACCCATTGAGACCCAATTGAGACCATTGGGACCATTACGCACCAATATAGAGATTCATTGGGACCCATTAAGACCATAGGTACCCATTAGACCCATTGAGGCTCATCCAGACCAATAGGTTCCATTCGGACCATTGAGACCCACTACAACCCATTGGGACCCATTGAGACCATTGGGACCCATTGAGACCCATTGGGACCCACTGAGACCCACTGAGACCCATTAGAACCCACTGGGACCATAGAGACCCATTGGGATCCATTAAGGCTCATTAGACCCATAGGGCCCATTGGGACTAACTGGGACCCATTGAGGGCCCATTGGACCCATTGAGACCCATTATGACCATAGGACCCCATTTGAGGACCCATTCGGACCCATTAGGACCCATTGACCATTGAGCTCATCTTAAGGACCTATAGGGTTCAAAATTGGGACCCATTCAGACCCACTGAGACCCATTGGGACCCATTGGGACCCATTGAGACCCATTATGACCCATTGGGACCCATTAGGACCCATTGAGCCCATTGAGACCCATTATGACCCATTGAGACCCACTGAGACCCATTGGGACCCATTGGAATACACTGAGGCCCATCCATAGTCATTGAGACCCATTGAGACCCATAGAGACCCATTGAGAGACTTTAGGACCATTGGTAGACATTGGGACCCATTGAGACCCATTGAGACCCATTCAGACCATTGGGACCCATTGAGACCCATTGAGACCCATAGGGAAGCATTTGGACCCATTGGGACCCATACGGACCCATTGAGACCATTGGGACCCATTGAGACCCATTGGGACCCACTGAGACCCATTCAGACCCATTGGGACCCATTGAGGCTCATTAGGAACTATAGGGTCTGTTGGGACCCATTGGGACCCATTACGACCCATTAGGACCCATTGGGACCCATTAGGACCCATTAGGACCCATTGGGACCCATTAAGACCATTGGGATCCATTGGAACCCATTGGGACCCATTGAGACCCATTGAGACCCATTGGGACCCATTGAGACCCATAGGGACCCATTGGGACCCATTGAGGCTCATTAGGACCTATAGGACCCATTGAGACTCATTGGGACCCATTGGGAGACACTGGGGCCATTGGGACCCACTGAGACCCATTGGGACCCATCGGGATCCATTGGGACCTATTGAGAACCATTGAGACTCATTGGGACCTATAGGGTCCATTGGGACCCATTCAGACCCATTGGGACCCATTGAGACCCATTGGGACCCATTGAGACCCATTGGGACCCATTGGGACCCATTGGGACCCATTGGGACCCATTGAGACCCATTGAGACCCATTGGGACATATTGGGACCCATTAAGACCCATAGGTTCCCATTAGGACCCATTGAGGCTCATCAGGACCTATAGGGTCCATTGGGACCCATTGAGACCCACTACAACCCATTGGGACCCATTGAGACCATTG
>NW_015439891.1:46505-47798 GCF_001577835.2 Coturnix japonica | reverse complement strand
ATTGGGACCCATTCAGACCATTGGAACCCATTGAGACCCATAGGGACCCATTCAGTCCCATTCATACTCATTCATATCCATTGGGGTCCATTGAGACAATTGGGACCCACTCAGACCCATTGAGACCCACTGAGACCCATTGAGACCCATCGGGACCCATTGAGACCCATAGAGACCCATTGAGATCCATTGAGACCCATAGAGCCCCAATACAGCACCATAGAGCCCCATAGGTACCACATAGAGCCCCATAGCTCCCCATAGCTCCCCATAGAGCCCCAATACAGCCCTATTGAGCCCCATAATGACCCCATAGAGCCCCAATACAGCCCCATAGAGCCCCAATACAGCCCCATAACGACCCCAAAGAGCCCCATAGAGCCCCATAGCTCCCCATAGACCCCCATAGAGCCCCAATACAACCCTACTGAGCCCCATAATGACCCCATAGAGCCCGAATACAGCCCCATAGAGCCCCATAGATCCCCATAGAGCCCCCTGCAGCCCCATAACGACCCCAAAGAGCCCCATAGAGCCCCATAGGTACCCCATAGAGCCCCATAGATCCCCATAGAGCCCCAATACAGCCCCATATAGCCTCATAGGTGCCCCATAGAACCCCAATACAGCCCCCTAGAGCCCCATAGGTTCCCCATAGAACCCCATAGAGCCCCATAGATACCCTATAGAGCCCCATAGGTACCACTAGAGCCCCATAGAGCCCCATAGATCCACATAGAGCCCAATAGAGCCCCATAGAGCCCCAATACAGCCCCTCAGACCCCCATAGAGCCCCATAGATACCCCATAGAGCCCCATAGAGCCCCATAGGTACCCCCTATATCCCCCCCTGCCCCACACCGGCGCCGCCGTCCACGAAGCGCCCCACATGGAGGGTGTATCCCATAGAGCCCCATAGGTACCCCATAGAGCCCCAGTACAGCCCCATAGGACCCCATAGAGCCCCATATGTACCCCATAGAGCCCCATAGGTACCCCATAGTGCCTCATAATGACCCCTTAGAGCCCCAATACAGCCCCATAGAGCCCCATAGGTACCCCATAGAGCCCCATAGATCCCCATAGAGCCCCAATACAGCCCCTCAGACCCCCATAGAGCCCAATAGATCCCCATAGAGCCCCAATACAGCCCCATAGAGCCCCATAGGTACCCCATAGGGCCCAATAGAGCCCCATAGAGCCCCAATACAGCCCCTCAGACCCCCATAGGTACCCCATAGGGCCCAATAGAGCCCCATAGAGCCCCATAGGTACCCCATAGAGCCCCATAGA
>NW_015439891.1:36893-45282 GCF_001577835.2 Coturnix japonica | reverse complement strand
AGCCCCATAGATACCCCCTATATCCCCCCCTGCCCCACACCGGCGCCGCCGTCCACGAAGCGCCCCACATGGAGGGTGTATCCCATAGAGCCCCATAGAGCCCCATAGAGCCCCATAGAGCCCCATAGAGCCTCATAGAGCCCCAATACAGCCCCTCAGATCCCCATAACGACCCCCTAGAGCCCCATAGAGCCCCATAGATACCCCATAGAGCCCCATAGATACCCCTCAGACCCCCATAGAGTCCCCTAGGTACCCCATAGAGCCCCATAGAGTCCCAATACATCCCCTCAGACCCCCATAACGACCCCATAGAGCCCCATAGGTACCCCCTCGATCCCCCCCTGCCCCACACCGGCGCCGCCGTCCACGAAGCGCCCCACATGGAGGGTGTATCCGTCCTCGTCGGCGCTGATGGCGTTGGGGGACAAGGCGAAGGTGCCGTAGGTGGCCGACGCCGTGTTGTTCTCAAAGTCCTCCAGCTCCACACGCAGCTCGTAGCGACCCCGCAGGGTCAGCACGTGGATGGTCTGCAGCCCTATGGGGGGATAAATAGCTTCTATGGGATCAGTGGGGCTCTATGGGGTTTCTATGAGGGTCTATGGGGCTCTATGGAGCTCTATGGGGTACCTATGGGGCTCTATGGGGTTGTATTGGGGCTCTATGAGGCTGTATTGGGGCTCTATGGGGCTCTATGGGGTACCTATGGGGCTCTATGGGGTATCTATGGGGCTCTATGAGGCTGTATTGGGGATCTATGGGTGTCTATGGGGTACCTATGAGGGCCTATGGGGCTCTTTGGGGTACCTAATGGGGTCTATGAGGTTGTATTGGGGCTCTATGAGGTTGTATTGGGGCTCTATGGGGATCTATGGGGCTCTATGGGGCTGTATTGGGGCTCTATGGGGATCTATGGGGCTCTATGGGGTATCTATGGGGTTATATGTGGATCTATGGGGCTCTATGTGGTCTCTATGGGGCTCTATGGGTCTTTATTGGGGCTCTATGCTCCACACGCAGCTCGTAGCGACCCCGCAGGGTCAGCACGTGGATGGTCTGCAGCCCTATGGGGGGATNCTCTATGGGCTCTTTTGGCAGGTTAACTATGGGGCTCTTGGGACTCTATGGGTTGTATGTGGGCTCTATGGGGCTGTCATTGGGGCTCTATGGGGTTGTATTGGGGCTCTATGGGGCTGTATTGGGGCTCTTATGGGGCTCTATGGGACTCTGTTGGGGCTCGTATGGGGACCTATGGGGTGCTATGGGGTTGTATGGGCTTCTTATTGGGATCTATGGGGCTCTATGTGGTTGTATTGGAGATCCTATGGGGCTCTATGGGCTCTCTGGGGCTCTATTGGGTAGCCTATGTTGGGCTCGCTATGGGGTTGATATTGGGTCTCTTGGCGTACCTATGGGGTCTATCGGGTATCTTATGGGCTTATATTGGGGCTCTTGCTCCACGCGCAGCTCTAGCAACCCCGAGGGTCAGCACGTGGATGGTCTGTCAGCTCATGGGGGGATAAATAGCTTCTATGGATCCAAGGGCCTTTATGGGGTTTCTATGAGGGCCTATGCGGTCTCTATGGAGCTCTATGGCGGTACCTTGGGGCTTATGGGGTTGATTGGGGCTCTTTGGGACTCTATGGGGCTGTATTAGGGCTCTATGGGGTTGTATTGGGTATCTCTATGGGGTCTCTATGGGGCTCTATGGGGCTGTATTGGGCTCTATGGGGTTGTATTGGCTCTATGTGGACTATGGGAGGCTCTATGGGTGCTGTATTTGGGGTTCTATGTGGACTTTGATGGGCTCTATGAGCGCTGTATTGGGGCTCTATGGGGCTCTATGGGTACCTAGGGCTCTATGGGCTTATTGGGGCTCTATTGGGGATCTATGGGGCTCTTGATAGGCTGTATTGGGGCCGCTATGGGGAATTATGGGGCTCTATGGGTACCTATGGGGCTTTTGGGCTCTATGCGGTACCTATGGGGGCTCTTTGGGGCTCTATGGCCGGGGTACCTATTGGGGTCGTATGGGTTGATTTGAGGCTCTATGGCGGTATATATAGGTCCCCTTATGGGTCTTCTATGGGTCTCCTATGTGTCTCTATGGGGTCTCTATGGGGCTGCTATGGGGTTGTATGGGATCTAATGGGGTTATTGGGCTTCTATATGGGGCTGATTTGGGTTCTATGATGGAATCTCATGGGCTCTATGAGCTGCTATTGTGGCTCTATGTGGTTGTATTTGGAAGATCTATGGGGGCTCTATGGGGTATCTAGGGCTATATGGGGTATCTAGGGCTCTATGGGGTCATTCTATGCGGTCTCTGCTATGGGGTATCTATGGGTCTTTATTGGGGGCTTATGCTCCACACGCAGCTCGTAGGCGACCCACAGGGTTCAGCACGTGGATGTTTTGTCTGGGCCCAAGGGCCCTATTTGGGTCGGGGATAAAGGGGTAGTTAGGAAGGCAGGGCTCTATGGGGCTCTATGAGTACTTGGGGCTCTATTGAGGTGATTCTGGGCTCTATGGGGTCTATGCGGTACCTAGGGGGTCTATGGGTGTTGTATTGGGCTCTATGGGTCTCTTATGGGTACCTATGGGGCGGTCTATGGGGCTGTATTGGGGCTCTTATGGGGGCTGTATTGGACAGTCTATGGGGTTGTATTGGGCCTATGGGATCTATGGGGCTCTATGGGATCTATGGGGTCTATGGGGTTGTATTTGGAGTAGTCTCTATGGGTCTCTAGTGGTGGTCTCTATGGGCTCTATGGGGCTCTATGGGTTCTATGTGCGCTATGGGTCCTCTCTATGGGGCTCTATGGGGTACCTTGATGGGCTCTATGGGGCTCTATGGGGATCTATGGGTCTCCTATGGGGTATCTATGTGGTCTTATTGGCGGCTCTATGGTCCACACGCGCTCGTAGCGACCCCGCAGGGTCAGCCTGTGGATGGTCTGCAGCCACTGATGGGGGATAAATGAGTTCTATGCGGAGTCAGTGGGGCTCTATGCGGGTATATATGGGGCTCGTATGGGGTCTCTATTGGGGCTATATGGGTTGTATCTGGAGAATCTATGGGGCTCTATGGGGTTGTATTGGGCGCTCTGATGGCGTACCTGATGGGGTCTATGGGGTTGTATTGGGGCTCTATGGGGTTGTATTAGGGCTCTATGGGGTTGTATTGGGGCTCTCTATGGGTTGTATTTAGGCTCTATCGGGGTTGTTATTGGGGCCTACTGATGGGATCTATGGGCTCTATGGGCTGTATTGGAGCTCTATGTGGATCTATGGAGCTCTATGAGGCTGTATTGGGGCTCTATGGAACTTCTATGGGGTAAACCTATGGGGCTCTATGAGGTTGTTTTGGGCTCTATGAGGCTGTTATTGGGGCTCTTATGGGGTCTCTCTATGGGTCTCTATGGGGTATCTATGGGTCTTTATTGGGGCTCTATGCTCCACACGCAGCTCGTAGCGACCCCGCAGGGTCAGCACGTGGATGGTCTGCAGCCCTATGGGGGGATGAAAGGGGTAGAGTTAGGGCGGATGATGGGCCTGGTACCTAGGCTATGGTTGTGGGTCAGATCTATGGGCTTTGGGGGTCTAATGGGGTGTATTGGCTCTATGGGTGATTATGGGCTCTATGGGTACCTATGGCTATGGGGTTATGGGCGTATTCGGTATTGGGGTTATGGTTTATGGGGCTCTTTGGATCTATGGGGCTCTACTGGGACTGTACTTGGGGCTCTATGTGGGTCTATGGGTACCTATGCGGGCTCTATGGGCTGTATTGGGGCTCTATGGGGTACCTTATTGGTGGTCTATGGGGTGTGTATGTGGGGCTCTATGTGGATTTAGTGGGCTCTATTGAGGTTGTATTGGGGCTCTATCGGGCTCCTATGGTAACCTATGGCTTATGGCGTTGTATGGGGCTCTGACTGATGGAGGCTCTATGGGACTCGTACTGGGAGCTGCTATGGGGCTCTATGGTGGCCTATGGGTACCATATTGGTGCTGTATGTTGTGGGTCTATGGGGATTTATGGGTCTCTATGAGGTACCTATGTGCGTTCTATGGAGCGTATTGGGACTCTTAATGAGGGCTCTTGGCGAACTCATGGGGGTCGTGAGGGCTCTATGGGTACTTGGGGGTTGTATTGGGGCTTATGGGGCTCTATGGGGCTCTATGGGTCTATGGGGTTGTATTGGGGCTCTATGGGGGTCTATGGGGTACCTATGGGGCTCTATGGGGCTCTATGGGGTATCTATGGGGTTATATGTGGATCTATGGGGCTCTATGGGGTCTCTATGGGGCTCTATGGGGTACCTATGGGGCTCTATGGGGCTGTATTGGGCTCTATGGGGCTGCTTATTGGCGGCTCTATGTGGATTATGGGCTCTATGAGGCTGTATTGGGGCTCTAGGGCTCTACTGGGGGTACCTATTGGGTCTATAGAGCTGTATTGGGGCTCTATGGGGCTGTATTTGGGCCTCTATTGGCGCGTTGTATCTGGGCTCTATGGGATCTAGTGGGGCTCATAATGGGGCTGTAATTGGGGCTCTATGGGATCGTAATGAGGCTCTATGGGGTACCTATGGCGGCTCTTTGGGGCTACTATGGGGTACTTATGGGGGTCTATGGTTGTTTGGGCTCTATGGGGGTCTATGGGCTCTATGGGACTTGTATTGGGGCTCTATGGAGGTCTATTGGAGGTACCTATGGGGGCTATGGGTCTCTATGGGCTTATGGGGTATCGTTGGGTCTCTATGGGTCTCTATGGGGTCTCTATGGGTATTGCTATGGGTCTTTATTGGCTCATATGTCCACACGCAGGCTCGTAGCGACCCCGCTGCAGGATCAGGGTCAGCACGTGGATGGTCTGCAGCCCTATGGGGGGATAAAGGGGGGTAGTTAGGGGGCAGGGTCTCTATGGGGTTCTATGGGGATCTATGGGGTTCCATGGGGATCTATGGGGTTCCATGGGGATCTATGGGGTTCTAGGGGGCTGTATTGAGGCTCTATGGGGTTGTACTGGGGTTCTAGGGGTACCTATGGGGCTTTATGAGGCTGTATTGGGGCTCTATGAGGCTCTATGGGGTACCTATGGGGCTCCATGGGGTACCTATGGGGCTCTTTGGGGATCTATGAGGCTCTATAGGGAACCTATGGGGCTCTATGGGGTTGTATTGGAGATCTATGTATCTCTATGTGTCCCTATGGGTCCCTATGGGTCTCTATGTGTCTCTATGTGTCCCTATGTGTCCCTATGTGTCTCTATGGGTCCCTATGGGTCTCTATATGTCCCTATGGGTCTCTATGGGGTCTCTATGTGTCCCTATGTGTCCCTATGGATCCCTATGTGTCCCTATGTGTCCCTATGGGTCTCTATGGGTCCCTATGGGTCTCTATGGGTCCCTATGGGGTCTCTATGGGTCTCTATGGGTCCCTATGTGTCTCTATGGGGTCTCTATGGGTCCCTATGGGTCCCTATGGAGTCCCTATGGGTCCCTATGTGTCCCTCTGTGTCTCTATGGGGTCCCCATGGGGTCTCTATGGGTCTCTATGTGTCCCTATGGCTCTATATAGGGTCTCTATGTGTCCCTATGGGTCTCTATGGGTCCCTATGGGGTCTCTATGTGTCCCTATGTGTCTCTATGGGGTTCTATGGGGTCCCTATGTGTCCCTATGTGTCCCTATGGGTCCCTATGGGTCTCTATGGGTCCCTATGGGTCCCTATGGGTCCCTATGGGTCTCTATGGGGTCCCTATGGGTCCCTATGTGTCCCTATGGGTCCCTATGGGTCTCTATGTGTCTCTATGGGTCTCTATGTGTCCCTATGTGTCCCTATGGGTCTCTATGGGGTCCCAATGTTTCCCAATGTGTCTCTATGGGGTCTCTATGGGTCTCTATGTGTCCCTATGTGTCTCTATGTGTCCCTATGTGTCTCTATGGGTCTCTATGGGGTCCCTATGTGTCCCTATGTGTCCCTATGGGTCTCTATGGGTCTCTATGGGTCGCTATGGGGTCTTTATGGGGTCGCTATGGGTCCCTATGGGGTCACTATGGGTCCCTATGGGGTTCTATGGGGTCCCTATGGGGTCCCTATGGGTTCGTATGGGGTCGCTATGGGTCTCTATGTGTCTCTATGGGTCCCTATGGGTCGCTATGGGGTCTGTATGGGGTCTGTATGGGGTCGCTATGGGGTCTGTATGGGGTCTGTATGGGGTCGCTATGGGGTCTGTATGGGGTCTGTATGGGGTCGCTATGGGTCTGTATGGGGTCTGTATGGGGTCGCTATGGGTCCCTATGGGGTCGCTATGGGGTCTGTATGGGGTCCCTATGGGGTCGCTATGGGTCCCTATGGGTCGCTATGGGTCCCTATGTGTCCCTATGGGTCCCTATGGGTCGCTATGGGTCGCTATGGGTCTCTATGGGTCGCTATGTGGTCGCTATGGGTCTCACCCAGCCAATACTCTCCGTCCGCTCTCCCGAAGCCGTTCCTGTAGTCGTTCCAACCACGGAAGAAGCTGACGGAGCCATTGAAACGCTTCTGGAACACCTGGGTACATACATGGAACATACGTGTTACATACGTGTTACATACATGGCACATACGTGTTATATGTGCGACACACGTATGTTACAGACTGCCCATACATGTCCATTGTTGCTCACGTCACACTATATCCCCCCATAGGGGACACCAGGTACACACCCACATTACATACATGACACATACATGTTACATACATGTTACATGTATGTTACACACCATCCATACGTGTCCATGGGTGCTCATGTCACAGTATATGGGTCCAGGGCCCCATAGGGTACAACAGGTACACACATATGTTACATACATGACACATACATGTTATATACGTGACACATACATGTTACATACATGACACACATATGTTACCATCGTCCATATGTGTCCATGGGTGCTCATGTCACAGTATAAGGGTCCAGGCCCCCATAGGGTACACCAGGTACATACACATACATGTTACACTCACATTACATACACGATACATACATGTTACATACATGTTACACGTATGTTACACACCGTCCACACGTGTCCGTCCGTGCTCATGTCGCAGTACACGGGTACAGACCCCATAGGGGACACCAGGTACACATACATGTCACATACATGTCACATACATGTCACATACACCCCATGTCACATACATGTCACATACACGTCACATACATGTTCCACGTATGTTACCCACCGTCCACACGTGTCCGTCCGTGCTCATGTCGCAGTACACGGGTACAGACCCCATGGGATACACCAGGTACATACACATACATGTCACATACACACCATGTCACATACATGTTCCACGTATGTTACCCACCGTCCACACGTGTCCGTCCGTGCTCATGTCGCAGTACACGGGTACAGGCAGCCCCGGCCCCATGGGATACACCAGGTACACACACATGTTACATACATGACACACACACGTCACATACATGTTACACGTATGTTACCCACCGTCCACACGTGTCCGTCCGTGCTCATGTCGCAGTACATGGGTACAGACCCCCATAGGGTACACCAGGTACATACATATGTTACATACATGACACATACATGTTACACACACACATTACATACATGTTACACGTATGTCACCCACCGTCCACACGTGTCCGTCCGTGCTCATGTCGCAGTACACGGGTACAGACCCCATAGGTGACACCAGGTACATACATATGTTACATACATGACACATACATGACACACGCACACGTTACATACATGTTACACGTATGTTACCCACCGTCCACACGTGTCCGTCCGTGCTCATGTCGCAGTACACGGGTACAGACCCCATAAGGGACACCAGGTACACACACATGTTACATACATGACACATACACGTTACATACATGTTCCACGTATGTTACACACCGTCCACACGTGTCCATCCGTGCTCATGTCGCAGTACACGGGTACAGACCCCATAGGGGACACCAGGTACACACACATGTTACATACATGACACACACACATTACATACATGTTCCACGTATGTTACCCACCGTCCGCACGTGTCCGTCCGTGCTCATGTCGCAGTACACGGGTACAGACCCCCATAGGGGACACCAGGTACACCCCATGTCACATACATGTCACATACACCCCATGTCACATACATGTCACATACATGTCACATACATGTCACACGTATGTTACCCACCGTCCACACGTGTCCGTCCGTGCTCATGTCGCAGTACACGGGTACGGGCAGCCCCGGCCCCATGGGATACACCAGGTACACGCCATCACGCACCGACCCACCCGCGTGGATGTCCTGGCAGTCACGCGGCGTCACGGCATCACACGGCAACGATGGAACCGCTATGGGGC
>NW_015439891.1:26828-28527 GCF_001577835.2 Coturnix japonica | reverse complement strand
TCTATGGGGCAATATATAGGGGATCTATGGGGTTCTATGGGGCAATATATAGGGGATCTATGGGGCGCTATGGGGCAATATACAGGGGATCTATGGGATAATATGGGGCTCTATGAGGTTCTATGGGGCACTATGGGGCGCTATGGGGCAACATAGGGGATCTATGGGGTGCTATGGGGCAATATAGAGCATCTATAGGGCACTATGGGGTTCTATTGGGGCTCTATGGGGTTCTATAGGGCAACATATAGGGGATCTATGGGGTTCTATGGGGCAATATATAGGGGATCTATGGGGCTCTATGGAGTTCTATGGAGTACTATGGGGTCTCTATGGGGCTCTCTGGGGTTCTATGGGGTCCATATAGGGCTCTATGGGGCTCTATGGGGCAATAGAGGGGATCTATGGGGTTCTATGGGGCACTATGGGGCAACATAGGGGATCTATGGAATGGCTATGGGGTTCTATGGGGTTCTATGGGGTTCTGTGGGGCGCTATGGGGCACTATGGGATGGCTATGGGGTGGGGGGTCCTATGGGGGCTCTATGGGGTGGGGGTCCCTATGGGGTCCATATAGGGGCCGTATAGGGGTACTATGGGGTCCCTATGGGGTACTATGGGCTCCATATTGGGGCAAATGGGGGCACTGTGGGGTCGGGGGCCCTATGGGGGCCCCATATGGGGGCACTATTGGGTACTATGGGGTCTCTATGGGGTCCATATGGGGCTCTATGGGGCACTATGGGGTCCATATGGGGCTTTATGGGGCACTATGGGGTCCATATGGGGCTCTATGGGGCACTATGGGGTCCATATGGGGCTCTATGGGGCACTATGGGGTCCATATGGGGCTTTATGGGGCACTATGGGGTACTATGGGACTCTATGGGGTACATATGGGGCTCTATGGGGTCCATATGGGGTCCTTATGGGGTACTGTGGGGTCCTTATGGGGGCTCTATCAGGTGGGGGTCCTTGTAGGGCGGGGTCGCTATGGGGCAGCGCTATGGGGCAGGGATGCTTATAGGGTGGGGTCGCTATGGGGCAGCGCTATGGGGTGTGGGTCCCTATGGGGTGGGGTCGCTATGGGGCAGGGATCCCTATAGGATGGGGTCGCTATGGGGTGGGTATGCTTATAGTGTGGGGTCGCTATGGGGCAGCGCTATGGGGTGGGATCCCTAATAGGGTGGGGCAGCGCTATGGGGCAGGGATGCTTATAGGGTGGGGTCGCTATGGGGCAGCGCTATGGGGCAGAGCTATGGGGTGTGGGTCCCTATGGGGTGGGGTCGCCTTGGGGCAGCGCTATGGGGTGGGGTTGCTATGGGGCAGGGATCCCTATAGGGTGGGGTCGCTATGGGGTGTGGGTCCCTATGGGGTGGGGCCTCTATGGGGCAGCGCTATGGGGCAGCGCTATGGGGTGGGGTTGCTATGGGGCAGGGATCCCTATAGGGTGGGGTCGCTATGGGGCAGCGCTATGGGGCAGGGATGCTTATAGGGTGGGGCAGCGCTATGGGGCAGGGATGCCTATAGGGTAGGGTCGCTATGGGGCAGGGATGCTTATAGGGTGGGGTCGCTATGGGGCATTGCTATGGGGCAGGGATCCCTATAGGGCGGTATCGCTATGGGGCAGCGCTATGGGGCAGCGCTATGGGGTGGGGTCGCTATGGGGCCGCGCTATGGGGTGGGGTCGCTATGGGGC
>NW_015439891.1:23830-24998 GCF_001577835.2 Coturnix japonica | reverse complement strand
GGGGTTATGGGGCCCTATTAGGGGCTATGGGGTCTATGGGGGGGTTATGGGGCCCTATTAGGGGCTATGGGGTTTTATAGTGGGGTTATGGGGCCCTATAAGGGGTTATGGGGTCTATGGGGCCCTATTAGGGGCTATGGGGTTTATGGGGCCCTATTAGGGGCTATGGGGTTTATGGGGCCCTATTAGGGGCTATGGGGTTTAAGGGGGGGTTATGGGGCCCTATTAGGGGCTATGGGATCTATGGGGCCCTATTAGGATCTATGGGGTCTATGGGGCCCTATTAGGGGCTATGGGGTTTAAGGGGGGGTTATGGGGCCCTATTAGGGGCTATGGGGTCTATGGGGCCCTATAAGGGGTTATGGGGTCTATGTGGCCCTATTAGGGGCTATGGGGGGGTTATGGGGCCCTATTAGGGGCTATGGGGTTTAAGGGGGGGTTATGGGGCCCTATTAGGGGCTATGGGGTCTATGGGGGGGTTTTGGGGCCCTATTAGGGGCTATGGGGTTTTATAGGGGAGTTATGGGGCCCTATAAGGGGTTATGGGGTCTATGGGGCCCTATTAGGGGCTATGGGGTCTATGGGGCCCTATTAGGGGCTATGGGGTTTATGGGGCCCTATTAGGGGCTATGGGGTTTATGGGGCCCTATTAGGGGCTATGGGGTCTATTGGGGGGTTATGGGGCCCTATAAGGGGTTATGGGGTCTATGGGGCCCTATTAGGATCTATGGGGTCTATGGGGCCCTATTAGGGGCTACGGGGTTTAAGGGGGGGCTATGGGGCCCTATTAGGGGCTATGGGGTTTATAGGGGGGTTATGGGGCCCTATTAGGGGCAATGGGGTTTATAGAGTATCTATGGGGATCTATGGGGTTAATGGGATCTCTGTTGTGCTAATGGGGTCTCTATGGGGTCTCTATGGGGATCAATGGGGCTAATGGGGTCTCCATGGGGTCTTTATAGGGCTAATGGGTCTCTATGGGGTCTCTATGGGGATCTATGGGGTTAATGGGGTCTATGGGTCTCTATGGGGTTAATGGGTTCTCTATGGGTTTAATGGGGTCTCTATGGGGTTCTATGGGGTCTCTATGGCGATAATGGGGTCTCTATGGGGATCTATGGGGTTAATAGGTTCTCTATGGTACTCTATGGGGTCTCTATGGGTCTCT
>NW_015439891.1:17293-21236 GCF_001577835.2 Coturnix japonica | reverse complement strand
TATGGGGTTCTGCAGGGTCTTCCATGGTGTGTCTCCTGTGTGATATCTATGGGGAATTATAGGGTCCCAACGGCGGTTTTTTTTTTTTCTTTCTATGGGGTCTCAATGCGTTTTTGGGCGCCGGAATTCCAGACAGTTTTGGGGTGTCCCGGGACCACGGAGGGCGGGCACTTAGTGGCTTGAGTGCCCGCGCTTCTCCATTGCGTCAACGGGAAGACCCCGCGCCATCCCATTGGCTGCCCCGAGCCGGGCAGGAAGTCGCCGGCTCAGCCCGCCTCCACCCCTGCCCTTTTTCCCCTGTTAGGGCTCCGACAAAGATGCGGCGAGCGCAGTGCACGCTGGGAGTCGTAAGTCTTCAGGAGGGCCATTTAAAATGACGCAAAAGGGAAGCTCGAACTACAACTCCAGCATCCCCGCGCGATGCTGAGCGAGAGGCATCCTTTAAGATGCGGTCCGCGCGCGGTGCCATTCTGGGAGTCTGTAGTCCCGCGTTCCGCCGCCTAGCCATGTTATAGAAGCGGAGACCGGAAAACTACAACCTCCCATCGCCCCGCCCACTTCCGGTCCCCCCCTCCAGTCCGCACTTTGCGCTGCTGGTGCCGCCCGTTGGAGAGCGGAAGTGGAGGCGGGAGCCGCGTGGCGTCGCTTCGGCCGCCGTTGTCGTTGTGGGGAAGGAGCCGAGAGGAACCGAACGGAACCGAATCGAACCGAACCCAGCGGGGCCCACTGAGGAACCGGAGGCCGAGAGGTGAGAACCGGGACCGGGAATGGAATGGAGATGGGGGGGGACGGGGGGCGGGAAGGCCGCGATCCGTTGTGAGGGGAAGGAGGCGGATTGGGGGGAGGGAGATGGGAAAAAAAATTGGCGCGTTTTTTGGGGAAAAATGGGGTGTGTTTCGGTGAAAAAGGTTGTTTTTGTGGGATAAAATGGGGGTTGTGGAGGGAAAGAAGAGTGAGGGGAAAAAAGGGGTTTTGTGAGGAAAAAGTGGGGATTTGATAGGAACAGAAATTGACGGTTTTGTGAGGAAAAATGGGGTATTTCTGAGGGAAAGTGGGATTTGTGAGGGAAAAAATGGGGATTTTGGAAAGGAAAAAATGAGGTTTTTTGTGAGGAAAAAGGTGGGTTCTGTGAGGGAAAGTGTGGTGAATTTTGTGAGGGAAAAAGTGGGGGTTTTGGGAGGGAAAAAGTGAGGGGTTTGTTGTGAGGAAAAAGTGGTTTTTGTGTGAGGGAAAAGTGGGGATTTCGAGGAAAAAATGAGGCTTTGTTGAGGAACAAATGCGGGATTTCTGAGGGAAAAGTGGGGTTTTGTGAGGAAAAAGTGGGGATTTGCTGAGGGAAAAGTGGAAGGCTTGGTGAGGAAAAAAAGGGTTTTTTGGAGGAAAAGGGTTTTGTGAGGAAAAGTAGGGTTTTGTGGAGGGGAAATGTTGGGGGTTTTGAGGAAAAAGTGGGATTTTGAGGAAAATGGGGATTTTCGCTCTGTGAGGAGAAGTGGGGATTTTTGTGGGAAAGAAAGATTGGGTTTTTGTGAGGGAAAAAATGAATTCTTTTGTGGGGAAAATGGGGATTTTTTTGGGCCGACTGAAGGAACCCGGAGGCCGCAGAGGTGTAGAACCGGGAGCCGGAATGGTAAATAGAGATGGGGGGGGACAGGGGGCGGAAGGCCTCGCGCGCGATCCAGTGTGGAGGGCAAGGGAGCTAGGCGGAATGGGGGGGGAGGGGAATCGTGGAAAAATTTGGTGTTTTTTTGGGGAAAATATTTCCGGAGTGATTTGGGCGAGGAGAAAATGGGGGGTTTTGGGGGACATCATAAGCGGGTGTCTGTTTGGTCGGGGGAATTAGCAGTGTTTTCTGAGTGAAAATGGTTGTTTTTGTGGAGATAAAAATGAGGGTTATGGAGGGGGAAGAAGACGAGGGAAAAACAGAAGGGGGGTTTTTTTGATGTGAGGAAAAATTCGGGGATTTTCTGAGGGAAAAAGTGGGATTTTGAGCGAAAAAAAGTGAGGTTTTTGTGAGGAAAAGTGGGGATTTGAGGGAAAATAGTGAGGTTTATGTGGAGGAAAAAATGGGGAATTTTGAGAGAAAAGTAGGGTTTTTGTGAGGGAAAAGTAGGGTTTTGTGAGGAAAAAGTGGGGATTTTGAGGAAAAAAGGGGTTTTGTGAGGAAACAAGCTGGTTTTGTGAGGGAAAAAGTGGGGCATCTTTGAGGAAAAAGTGGAGGTTTTGGAGGAAAAATGGGGATTTCTGAGCGTAAAAGATCGGCGGTTTTTTCAGGAAAAGGGGGGATTTTGAGTGAAAAAAGTTTTTTCCTCGTGAGGAAAAAGGTTGCTTATCGAGGAGAAAGTGGCGTTCTTTGTGAGGGAATAAAGTGGGGATTTATGATGGGAAAAAACTTTGCGGATTTTGAGAAAAGAAAGTGGGGTTTGAGGTAAAAAGTGAAATTTGAGGTAAAAAAGTGGTTTTCGAGGAAAAAGTGAGGATTTTGAGGGAAAAAAGTGACTTTTTGCATAAGGAAGTTGATTTTTGAGGGGAAAAAAGTCGGAATTAGTTGGGAAACAAACCGGAAGCTGTTGTGGGGGGGTGGGAAAGGCCGCGATCGGTGTGAGGGGAAGGCAGCGGATGGGGGGGGGAGGGGAAAGGGAAAAATTTGGCGTTTTTGGGGGAAAATAATGGGTGATTGTGGGGGAAAATGGGGGTTTTGGGGGAATAAAGGGTGTTTTTTGGGGGAATATGGGGTGTTTTTGGGGTGAAAATGGTGTTTTTGTGGGATAAAATGGGGGTTTGGAGGGAAAGAAGAGTGAGGGAAAAATGGGGTTTTGTGAGGAAAAAGTGGGGATTTTGAGGGAAAAATGGGGTTTTGTGAGGAAAAATGGGGATTTCTGAGGGAAAAGTGGGGTTTTGTGAGGAAAAAGAGGGTTTTGTGAGGGAAAAGTGGGGATTTTGAGAGGAAAAAGTGGGTTTTTATGAGGAGAAAATGGGGATTTCTGAGGGAAAAATGGGGTTTTTGTGAGGAAAAAGTGGATTTTGTGAGGGGAAAAGTTGGGTTTGTGAGGGAAAAGTTGGGTTTGTGACGGGAAAAAATGAGGTTTTATGAGGAAAAATGGGGACTTCTGAGGGGAAAGTGGGGATTTTGTGAGGAAAAAAGTGGGTTTTGTGAAGAAAACTGGGGATTTGTGAGGGAAAAAGGGGTTTTTGTGAGGAAAAAGTGGGTTCTGTGAGGGAAAAGGTGGGGTTTTGTGAGGAAAAAGAGTGGAATTTTGGGAGATAATAGGGTTTTTATGAGGAGAAAGTGGGGTTTTGTGAGGGAAAAGTGGGGATTTTTAGGGAAAAGTTGGGGATTTTGAGAAAGAAGTGGGGTTTTGAGGTAAAAAAGTGAAATTTTGAGGTAAAAAGTGGATTTTTGAGGGAATAAAGTGAGGATTTTGAGGAAAAAAGTGAGTTTTTGAAAGGAAAAGTGGATTTTTGATGGGAAAATGTAGGAATTAGTGAGGAAACGAAACGGAGCTGTTGGGGGGGCGGGAAGGCCGCACTCCGTGTGAGGGGAAGGAGCGGATGGGGGGAGGGGAATGGGAAAAATTGGCGTTTTTGGGGAAAATATGGGGTGATTTGGGGGGAAAATGGGTGTTTTGGAGGAATAAAGGGTGTTTTTTGGGGGGAATATGGGGTGTTTTTGGGGAAAAATGGTGTTTTTGTGGGATAAAATGGGGGTTTGGAGGGAAAGAAGAGTGAGGGAAAAAAGGGGGTTTTGTGAGGAAAAATGGGGGATTTTGAGGGAAAATGGGGTTTTGAGAGGAAAAAGTGGGTTTTTATGAGGAGAAAGTGGGGTTTTGTGAGGGAAAAGTGGGGATTTTGAGGGAAAAATGAGGTTTTTGTGAGGAAAAAGTGGGTTCTGTGAGGGAAAAGTGGTGATTTTTGAGGGAAAAAGTGGGGTTTTTTGTGGAAAAAG
>NW_015439891.1:7616-12842 GCF_001577835.2 Coturnix japonica | reverse complement strand
AATGAGGTTTTGTGAGGAAAAATGGGGATTTCTGAGGAGAAAGTGGGGTTTTGTGAGGGAAAAGTGGGGATTTTGAGGAAAAAAATGAGGTTTTGTGAGGAAAAAGGGTTTTTATGAGGAGAAAGTGGGGCTTTGTGAGGGAAAAGTGGGGATTTTGAGGAAAAAAGTGAGGTTTTGTGAGGAAAAATGTGGATTTCTGAGGGAAAAGTGGGGTTTTGTGAGGGAAAAGTGGGGATTTTGAGGAAAAAAGGGTTTTTTGTGAGGGAAAAGAGGGTTTTTATGAGGAGAAAGTGGGGTTTTGTGAGGGAAAGGTGAGGATTTTGAGGAAAAATGGGGTTTTGTGAGGAAAAAGAGTGGGATTTTGGGAGAAAATAGGGTTTTTTGGGGAAAAGTGGGGATTTAGAGGGAAAAACTGGGTTTTTGTGAGGGAAAAGTGGGTATTATGAGGGAACAATTGGGGATTTTGAGAAAGAAGTGAGGTTTTGAGGTAAAAAAGTGAAATTTTGAGGTAAAAAGTGGATTTTCGAGGGAAAAAGTGAGGATTTTGAGGAAAAAAAAGTGAGTTTTTGAAAGGAAAAGTGGGTTTTTGAGGGGAAAAAGTAGGAATTAGGAAATGAAATGGAGCTGTTGTGGGGGGGCGGGAAGGCCGCGCTCAGTGTGAGGGGAAGGAGTGGATGGGGGGAGGGGAAAGGGAAAAATTGGTGGTTTTGGGGAAAATATGGGGTGTTTTGGGGAAAAATGGTGTTTTTTGGGGAATAAGGGGTGTTTTTTTGGGGAAAAAATGTGGTTTTGGGGGTTAAAATGGGGGTTTGGAGGAAGTAAGAGCGGGGAAAAGGGGTTGGGGGTGGGGAAGGCCTATGGGATTTTGTAAGGAAAAGTGGGGACTTTGAGGGAAAAAATGGGGTTTTGTGTGGGAAAAGTGGGGTTTTTGTGGAAAAAGTGGGTTTTGTGAGGAAAAATGGGGATTTCTGAGGGAAAAGAGAGGGATTTTGAGGGAAAAAAGGGGGTTTTTGTGAGGAAAAAGTGGGGATTTGTGAGGGAAAAAAAGTGGATTTTTGTGAGGAGAAAGTGGGGGTTTTGAGGAAAAAAGTGGGGTTTTGTGAGGGAAAAGAGTGGGATTTTGGGGGAAAATGGGTTTTTTTGGGAAAAAATGGGGATTTAGAGGGAAAAAGTGTTTTCTTGTGAGGAAAAAGTGGCATTTTGTGAGGAAAACAGTGGGTTTTTGTGAGGAGAAAGTGAATTCTTGTGAGGAAAAAGTCGGGTTTTGTGATGAAAAAGTGGGGTTTTGTGACGGAAAAGCTGGATTTTGAGAGAAAGTGTATTTTTGAGGGGAAAAGTGAAATTTTGAGGTAAAAAAGTGAGATTTTTGAACGGAAAAGTGGATTTTTGAGGGGAAAAAGTCGGAATTAGTGAGGAAACAAACGGAGCTGTTGTGGGGGGGGCGGGAAGGCCGCGATCCGTGTGAGGGGAAGGAGTGGATGGGGGGGGGAGGGGAAAGGGAAAAATTGGCGGTTTTGGGGAAAAATGGGGGTTTTGGGGGAATAAAGGGTGTTTTTGGGGGGAATATGGGGTGTTTTGGGGTGAAAATGGTGTTTTTGTGGGATAAAATGGGGGCTTGGATGGGAAGAAGAGTGAGGGAAAAAAGGGGTTTTAGTGAGGAAAAATGGGGATTTTGAGGAAAAATGGGGTTTTGAGAGGAAAAAGTGGGTTTTTATGAGGAGAAAGTGGGGTTTTGTGAGGGAAAAGTGGGGATTTAGAGGGAAAAATGAGGTTTTTGTGAGGAAAAAGTGGGTTCTGTGAGGGAAAAGTGGTGATTTTTGAGGGAAAAAGTGGGGTTTTGTGAGGGAAAAGTGGGTCTTTCGTGAAGGGAAAAGTGGGCGGTTTTGAGGAAAAAAATGAGGTTTTGGGAGGAAAAACTTGGCGATTTACTGCCGAAAAGTGGGGATTTTGTGAGGAAAAGTTGGGGATTTGAGGGGAAAGTGGGGTTTTGTGAGGAAAAATGGGGATTTCTGATGGGGAAAAGTGGGGTTTTTGTGAGGGAAAAGTGGTTTTTGGTTGAGAGGAAAGTAGGCGCGCATCTTCCTCGAGAAAATGAGGCTTGATGAGGAATGGGGACATTTTTGAGGACGAAAGAGAGGGGGTTTTGTGAGGGAAAAGTGGGGATTTTGGGAAAAATCGAGGTTGCATCGCAGCGACAAAAGATAGAAGAGTCACTCTCGCTGCCACGGCCGACAAAGACTGCGCTCAGAAATACTCCTTCTCCGACGCACGGACACCACAAACGCTCGCGCGCTCTTCTGCTCAGCCAGGCCGCCCAAACAGCTGGGGTCTCCTTCATGCGACATGCACGGGAAAAAACACGCGTGGGGGTCTTTTGGGAAGGAAAAAAATGAGCGTTCATAAGGCACGAGGAAAAATTGGGCATTTCACCTGAACCAGGACAGTGGGGGATTTTGTGAGAAAAAGTGGGGATTTTGAGGGAAAAGTGTTATTTGTGAGGGCAAAGGGGTTTTTGTTGAGGAAAAAGTGGGTTCTGTGAGAGGAAAAGGTAAGGGTTTTGTGAGGAGAACAGTGTTTATTTGTGAGGAAAAAGTGGGTTTTTATGAGGGAAAGTGGTGGTTTTGTGAGGGAAAGTGGGGCATTTTGCAGGAAAAAGTGAGGTTTTGTGAGGAAAAATGGGGATTTCTGAGCGAAAAATAGTGGGCTATCTTTTATGAGGAGAAAGTGGAAGTTTTGTAAGTGCGGAAACAAGTGAGTTTTTTGTTTCAGGAAAATGGGATTTTTTGAGGGAAAAAAGTGGGAGGTTTTGTGAGGAAGTGTGGGGTTTTTGTGGAGCAAAAGTGGGATTTTGAGGGAATAAAAAGGGTTTTTTCTCGTGAGGGAAAGTTTGTGTTTTTAGGTGAGGAGAAAGTGGGGCTTTGTGAGCACGGAAAAGTGCGGGATTTGAAGGAAAAAGATGAGGTTTTGTGAGGAACAATGGGGATTCTCTGAGGGAAAAGTGGGGATTTTGAGGGGAAACAGGGGCGTTTTTGTGAGGAAAAACTTGGGTTCTGTGCAGGGAAAAAGGTAAGGTTTTGTGAGGAAAAAGTGTTTATCTTGTGAGGAAAAAGGTGGGGTTTTATAAGGAGAAAGTGGGTTTTGTGAGGAAAAAGTGGGGATTTTGAGGAAAAAAATGAGGGTTTTGTGAGGAAAAAGGGGGATTTCTGAGGGAAATGTGGGGTCTTGTGAGGAAAAAGTGATTTTGAGGGAAAAAGTGGGTTTTTTGTGAGGAAAAAAGGGTTTTTTATGAGGAGAAAGTGGGGTTTTGTGAGGAAAAGTGGGGATTTTAGAGGAAAAAAATGAGGTTTTGCTGAGGAAAAATGGGGATTTCTGCGGGAAAAGTGGGGTTTGTGAGGGAAAGTGGGAATCTTTGAGGGAAAATAGTGGGGTTTTTTTGTGAGGAGAAAGTGGGGTCTGTGGACGGGAAAATGGGACTTGGGAAAAAGGGTTTTTTGTGAAAAGGAAAAAGTGGGGTTTTATGAGGAAAAAGTGGGGATTTTTGAGGAAAAAGGTGAGGTTTTGTGGGGCAAAATGGGGATTTCTGAGGGAAAGTAGGGGTTTTGTGAGGAACAAAGTGGGGATTTGAGGGAAAAAATGGGGTTTTTGTGAGGAAACAATAGCGCTTTCTGAGCGGAAAATGGGGTCTTGTGAGGAAATAAAGTGGGGAGTTTGCAGGGAAAATAGTGGGAGTTTTTTGTGCGCGAGAAAGTGGGGGTCTTGTGAGGGAAAAGTGGGGATTTTTGTGGGAAAAAGGGTTTTTTGGTGAGGAAAAGTGGGTTTTATGAGGAAAAGTGCGGGATTTGAGGAAAAAGTGACGTTTTGTGAGGAAAAAATGGGGATTTCTGAGCTGGAAAAGTGGGGTTTTGTGAAGGAAAAAGTGGGATTTGAGGGAAAATGGGGTTTTGTGAGGACAAATAGGAATTTCTGAGGGAAGTGGGGTCTTGTGAGCAAAAAGTGGGGATTTTTGAGCGGAAAATCAGTGGGGTTTGTTTTGCTGAGGGCAGAAAGTGGGTTTTTGGAGGGAAAAGCTGGGGATTTGTGGGAAAAATGGGATTTGGTGGGAAAAGGGGTTTTTGTGAGGAAAAAACTGGATTTCTGAGGGAAAAAGTGGGGTTTTGTGAGGAAAAAAGTGTTTTTGAAGGGAAAAAAGTGGATTTTTGAGGGAAAAAGGGGTTTTGTGAGGGGAAAAATGTGGGATTTTGAGGGAAAAAAGTGGATTTTTGAGGGGAAAAGTTGGGTTTTGTGAGGGGAAAAGTGGGATTTTTGAGGGAAAATGGGGATTTTTGTGAGGGAGAAGTGGGGATTTTGAGGGAAAAAAAGTGGGTTTTTGTGAGGAAAAAAGTGAATTTTTGTGGAGGGGAAATGGGATTTTTGAGGGAAAAAAGTGAGTTTTGTGAGGAAAATGTGGGGTTTTGTGAGGGGAAAAAAGTGGATTTTTGAGGGAAAAAGTGGATTTTTGAGGAGAAAAGTGGGGTTTTTGTGAGGAAAAAGTGGATTCTTGTGAGGGGAAATTGAGGGAAAAGGGGTTTTTGTGAGGAAAAAAGTGGATTTCTGAGGGAAAAAGTGGGAATTCTGAGGGAAAAAAGTGGGTTTTTGTGGGGAAAAAGTTTTTGAAGGGAAAAAAGTGGATTTTTGAGGGAAAAAGGGGGTTTGTGAGGGAAAATGTGGGATTTTGAGGGAAAAAAGTGGATTTTTGAGGGGAGAAGTGGGGTTTTGTGAGGGGAAATGTGGGATTTTGAGGGAAAATGGGGATTTTTGAGGGAGAAGTGGGGATTTTGAGGGAAAAAAAGTGGGTTTTTGTGAGGAAAAAAGTAGATTTCTGAGGGAAAAAGTGGGGTTTTGTGAGAAAAAAGTGTTTTTTGTGAGGAAAAAGTGAGTTTTTGAAGGGAAAAAAGTGGATTTTTGAGGGAAAAAGGGGTTTTGTGAGGGGAAATGGGTTTTGAGGAAAATGTGGGGTTTTGTGAGGGGAAAAATGTGGGGTTTTGAGGGGAAAAGTGGGATTTTGAGGGAAAATGGTGTTTTTATGAGGGAGAAGTGGGAATTTTGAGGGAAAAAAGTGGGTTTTTGTGAGGAAAAAGTGGGGTTTTTGTGAGGGAAAAGGGGTTTTTGTGAGGAAAAAACTGGATTTCTGAGGGAAAAAGTGGGGTTTTGTGAGGAAAAAAGTGTTTTTGAAGGGAAAAAAGTGGA
>NW_015439891.1:0-7290 GCF_001577835.2 Coturnix japonica | reverse complement strand
TGAGGGGAAATGTGGGGTTTTGAGGGGAAAAATGTGGGATTTTGAGGGAAAAATGTGGATTTTTGAGGGGAAATGTGGGGTTTTGTGAGGGGAAATGTGGGGTTTTGTGAGGGGAAATGTGGGATTTTGAGGGAAAATGGTGTTTTTATGAGGGAGAAGTGGGGATTTTGTGTGAAAAAAGTGGGTTTTTGTGAGGGAAAAAGTGAATTTTTGTGGGGGGAAATGGGATTTTTGAGGGAAAAAAGTGAGTTTTGTGAGGAAAATGTGGGGTTTTGTGAGGGGAAAAATGGGATTTTGAGGGAAAAAAGTGGATTTTTGAGGGGAAAAGTGGGGTTTTTGTGAGGAAAAAAGTGCATTTTTGAGCAAAAAAATCATTTGTAAGGAAGAAAGTGGATTTGGGGGGAAAAGGGGGATTTTAAGGGGCAAAAATGGTTTTTTTTTGAGCAAATTGTGGTATTTGTGGGGGATAAAGGGATTTTGTGGGGAAAAAAAGTGAGATTTTAAGTGAAAAAGGGATTTTGTGGGGGGAAAAAGTGGGGTTTTTGAGGAAAAAAGGGGTTTTGTGAGCTAAAAAGTGGAATTTTGAGGAAAAAAGTGGATTTTTTTGAGGAAAATGGTTTATTTTGAGGAAAAAAGTGGATTTTTTTGAGGAAAAATGGTTTATTTTGAGGAAAAACTGGGTTTTGTGAGAGGAAAAAGTGGAAGTTTGAGGGGAAAAGTTGGTTTTTAGGGGAAAATTTGGGTTTTGTGAGCTAAAAAGTGGAATTTTGAGGGGAAAAATGGATTTTTTGAGGAAAAAAGCTGATTTTCATGAGCTAGAAAGTGGAATTTTGAGGAAAAATGGTTTATTTTGAGGTGAAAAATGGGTTTTGTGAGCTAAAAAGTGGAATTTTGTGAGGAAAAAGTGGGTATTTGGAGGGGAAAAAGTGGAATTTTGAGGAAAAAGTGGGAATTTGAGGAAAAAACCTGATTTTCGTGAGCTAAAAAGTGGAATTTTGAGGGGAAAAAGTGGAATTTTGAGGAAAAAAGTGGGTTTTTTGAGGAAAAATGGTTTATTTTGAGGAAAATTTGGGTTCTGTGAGCTAAAAAGTGGAATTTTGAGGGGAAAAAGTGGGATTTTGAGGAAAAAAACTTATTTTTGTGAGCTGAAAAGTGGAATTTTGAGGAAAAAAGTGGATTTTTTCAGGTAAAAATGGTTTATTTTTGAGGAAAAAATGGGTTTTGTGAGCTAAAAAGTGAGAGTTTTGAGGAAAACTGTTTTATTTTTAGGAAAAACTGGTTTTTGTGAGCTAAAAATTGGAATTTTGAGGGAAAAAAGTGGATTTTTTGAGAAATCCAATGTTTTTTGTGAGCTACACATGGAATTTTGAGGGGAAAAATGGTATTTTTGAGGAAAAAGGGGGATTTTGAGAGGGAAAAGTTGGGATTTAGGGGAATTTGTGTGGAAAATGGGGGATTTAGGGCAGTTTGTGAGGAAAAAGTGGGATTTTGGGGTAGAAAAAGTGGGATTTGGGGCAGTTTGGGAAGAGAAAAATGGGATTTTGAGGGGGAAAAGTGGGATTTGGGGCAGTTTGTGAGGGGAAAAGTGGGATTTTGACGGAAAAAAGTGGGATTTAGGGTTGTTTGCGAAAGAAAAAGTTGAATATTAGGCAGTAAAAGTGGTTTTTGGGGCAGTTTGTGAGGGGAAAAGTGGGATTTTTTTGGGGAAAAGTGGGATTTTTGGGTTGAAAAAGTGGGATTTAGGGTAGTTTGTTCAGAAAATGTGGGATTTTGAGGGGAAAATGGGATTTTGGGGAGAAAAAAATGGGATTTAGGGTAGTTTGTGAGCTGAAAAATGGGATTTTAAGGGGAAAAAGTGGAGTTTGGGGCTGTTTGGGAGGGGAAAAGTGGGATTTTGAGGGGGAAAAGTGGGATTTTTGGGGAGAAAAAGTGGGATTTAGGGGAGTTTGTTCAGAAAATGTGGGATTTTGAGGGGAAAATGGGATTTTGGGGGGGAAAAGTGGGATTTGGGGCTGTTTGGGAGGAGAAAAGTGGGATTTTTGGGGAGAAAAAGTGGGATTTAGGGTAGTTTGTGAGCTGAAAAATGGGATTTTAAGGGGAAAAAGTGGGATTTGGGGCAATTTGTGAGGGGAACCAAAGATCCCAAGGAACCCCCTATAGGACCCCATACAAGCCCCCATGGAGGAGACCCCTACGCGGAACCCCACACATCCCCAAGGAACCCCCTATAGGACCCCATACAGCCCCTATGGAGTCCCCTATAGGACCCACAGGTGGTCCCACAGATGCCCTATGGATCCCATTGTACATGGCGACCGCGCTGCCGCCCCTGCGGGGGCCCCCGAGTCAGCGCCCCCCCGGGACCCGCACCACTATGGGACCCCTATGGAAACCCTAGAGAAACCCCCTATGGAACACCCCTATGGGACCCCAAATAACCCCAGGGAAGTCCCTGTGAGATCCCTATGGAACCTGAAGATCCCCAAGGAAGACCCTATAAGACCCCTATGGGACCCAAACATCCCCAAGGAAGCCCCTATGGAACCCAAAAATCCCCAAGGAACACCCTATGGGACCCCTATGGAAACCCTATGGGACCCCAAACATCCCCAGGGAGTCCCCTATGGAACCCCAAGTTTCCTTAAGGAACCCCTATGGAACCCAACATCCCCAGGGAGGCCCCTATGGGATCACTATGGAACCCCAAGTTCCCCATGGAACCCCCTATGAGACCCCTATGGAACCCCCTATGAGACCCCTATGGAACCAAAGAATTCCCCCATGGGAACCCCTCTATGAGACCGCCTATAGAACCCAAACAATCGCCCTGGGACCCCTATGGAGATCCCTATGGAACCCAAAGATTGAAAGTCCCCAGGGAAACCCCCTATAGGGACCCCATACAGCAACCCCTATTGGGAGTCCCCTATGGGACCCACAGGTGGTCCCACAGATTGCCCTATGGCATCATTTTACATGGGCGACGCCGCGCTGCCGCCCCTGCGGGGGCCCCCGAATCAGCGCCCCCCCGGGACCCGCACCACTATGGGACCCCTATGGAAACCCTATGGGGACCCCAAGTTCCCCAAGGAACCCCATTAGAACCCCATTACAGCCCCCTATAGGACCCCCTTATGGAAGCCGAGGAACCACCTTATGAGATCCCTATAGGTAACCCAAAAAATCCCCAGGGAAGTCCCCTATGGAACCCAAGTTCCCATGGAAATCCCCTATGAATGATCCCTATAGACCACAACATCCCCAGGAGTCCCTATGAACCCCAAGTTTCCCATGGAATCCACATATGGAGACCCCTATGGAACCCAACATCCCCAGGGAGTCCCCTATGGAACCCCAAGTTCCCCATGGAACCCCCTAGAGACCCCTATGGAACCCAAACATCCCCATGGAACCCCCTATGGGACCCAGAAAATCCCCAAGGAATACACCCTATGGACCCCCTATGGAAAAAACCCTATGGGGACCCCAAACATTTCCCAGGGAGTCCCCTATGAACCCCAAGTTTCCTTAAGGAACCGCCTATGCGAACCCAACGATCCCAGGGAGGCCCCTATGCGCGATCACTATGGGAACCCAAAGATCCCATGAAAACCCACTGAGACCCCTATGGAACTCCTATGGGACCCAAAGAACCCCAGGGAGTCCCCTATGGAACCCCAAGTTCCCCATGGAACCCCTATGAGGACCCCTATGGACCCCTAGAGGACCCCTATGGAACCCCAAGTTCCCCATAGAATCCCCGTATAAGACCCTATGGACCCAGACAGCCCCAAGGGACAAAGCCCCTATGGAACCCAAAAATCCCCAAGGAGACACGCCTATGGGACCCTATGGGAAACCCTATGGGACCCCAAACATCCCCAGGGAGTCCCTATGGAACCCCAAGTTTCCTTAAGGAACCCTATGGAACCCAACATCCCCAGGGAAGGGCCCCCTATGGATCACTATGGAAAACCCAAAGATCCCATGAAACCCCACTGAGACCCCTTGGGAACGTTCCTTATGGGAACAAACAAAGAACCCCAGGGGGAGTCCCCTATGGAACACCCAATTCCCCATGGAACCCCTCATGAGACCCCTATTGGTGGGGACCCCCTATGAGACCCCTATGGAACCCAAAAGATCCCCATGGGACCCCTTATTGGGGATCCCTATGAACCCAAGAGATCCCCAAGGAACCCCCTACAGGACCCATACAGCCCTTGGAGTCCCCTATTAGGACCCACATGGGTGGTCCCACAGATGCCCTATTGGACTCCCAATTGGGACATTTGGCGACCGCCGCTGCCGCCCTGCGGGGGACCCCCGATGTCAGCGCCCCCCCGGACCCGCACATAATGGGGACCCCTATGGAAAACCGATGGACCCCAAACAGCCCCATGAAGCCCCTATTAGAACCCCATACAGCCCCTTTACAGATCCCCTATGAAATAATTACTGGAAGCCAAGGAACCCCCTATGAGATCCCTATGGAACCCAAACATCCCCATGGGACCCCCTATGACACCCCCATACAACCCAAAGATCCCCATGGGACCCCCTATGAGACCCCTATGGAACCCAAAACAGATCCCCATGCCGACCCCCTATGAGACCCCTATGGAACCCAAAGATCCCCATGGACCCCCTATGGGATCCCTATGGAACCCAAACATCCCCATGGGACCCCCTATGGGATCCCTATGGAACCCAAAGATCCCCCACGAACCCCCTGTTATGAGACCCCTTATGGAACCCAAAAATCCCAGGGGAGTCCCGCTTATGGAACCCAAAGATCCCCATGGAAAACCCCCTTCATTGGGACCCCATAAAAGGCCCCAAGGAAAACCTATGGGATCCTATAGAACCCAAAGTTCCCCAAGGAACCCCCTATAGACCCCATTTACAGCCCCCATGGAGACTCCTATGTGGACCCACAGGTGGTCGCCAGCGATTGCCCTATGGATCCCATTGGACATGGCGACCGCGCTGCCGCCCCTGCGGGGGACCCCGAGTCAGCGCCCCCCCGGGACCCGCACCACTATGGGACCCCTATCGAAACCCTATGGGACCCCAAACAGCCCCATGGAAGCCCCTATAGAACCCCATACAGCCCCTATAGGACCCCTATGGAAGCCCAAGGAACCCCCTATGAGATCCCTATGGACCCAAACATCCCCAGGGAGTCCCCTATGGAACCCCAAGTTCCCCATGGAACCCCCTATGAGACCCCTATGGAACCCAAACATCCCCATGGAACCCCCTATGGGACCCCATAAAGACCCAGAGAAGACCCTATGGGATCCCTATGGAACCCCAAGTTCCCCATGGGACCCCCTATGAGACCCCTATGGAACCCAAAGACCCCCAAGGAGCCCCCTATGGGATCCCTATGGAACCCAAAGATCCCTATGGGACCCCTATGGGATCCCTATGGAACCCAAAGATCCCTATAGGACCCCCTACGGGATCCCTATGGAACCCAAAGATCCCCATGGGACCCCCTATGAGACCCCTATAGAACCCAAAGATCCCCATGGGACCCCCTATGAGACCCCTATAGACCCAAAAGATCCCCAGTTGGGACCCCCTATGAGACCCCTATAGAACCCAAGATCCCCATGGGACCCCCTATGGAACCCAAAGATCCCCATGGGACCCCCTATGGGATCCCTATGGAACCCAAAGATCCCCATAAGGGGACCCTTATGGGACCCCAGATGGAACCCTTTTTTCCTTCAAAAATTCCTTCATTTTCTGTTACAAACTTCCCATTTTTTTCTTCCAAAACCCCCCTTTTCCCCTCCCAAACAGCCCCAAATCCCACTTTTCCCCCTCAAAATCTCACGTTTTCCACACAAACTACCCTAAATCTCACTTTTTCTCCCAAATCCCACATTTTGCCTCACAATCTGCCCCAAATCCCACTTTTTTCCCCCTCAAAATCCCACATTTTCCTTCACAAACTACCCCAAATCCCACTTTTCCCCTCAAAATCCCACTTTATTCCTCCCAAAAACAGCCCCAAATTCCCACTTTTTCCCCCAAAAATCCCATTGTTTTTTCAGCTCACAAACACTTACCCAAAATCCCACTTTTTCTTCCCCAAAATCCCACTATTTTCTCTCCCAACAGGCCCCAATATCCCACTTTTTTGCTCCCCCCACAAATCCGCATCTTTTCTCCTCCCAAACAGCCCCAAATCCCCACTTTTTCCCCCTCAAAAATCCCATTTTCAGCTCACTAAATTACGCGCTAAATCCCACTTTTTCTCTCCTAATATTCCCACTTTTCTCCTTTCACAATCTGCCCCAAATCCCACTTTTCCCCCCAAAAATCCCATTTCCCCTCCAACAATCTCACATTTTCTGAACAAAATACGCCCTAAATCCCACTTTTTTCTACCCCAAAATCCCACTTTATTCCTCCCAAGCTGCCCCAAATCCCACTTTTTCACCGTTAAAATCCCATTTTTCTGCTCACAAACTACCGCTAAAAATCCCATTTGTTTTCTTCCCCAAAATCCCACATTTCTCTTCCCATAACGATGCTCCCAGAATTTTCCCACTTTTCCCGCCTTCGAGAAATCTTCAGCGTTTTCTCCATCACAAATACTACCCTTTAAACTTCCAGCTTTTTCTCCCCAAAAATCCCACTTTTTCTCTCCCCAAAAGCCCCAAATCCCACTTTTTCTCCCCAAAAATCCCACTTTTCCCCTCACCAAGTTGCCTGCCAAATCCCACTTTTGCCCTAAAATCCGCACATTTTCTACAACAAACTACTCCTAATCCCACTTTTTCTCCTCCAAAAAATCCCAACTTTTCTCCTCCCAAACAGCCCCAAACTCCACTTTCCCCCCTCAAAATCCCACATTTTTTTCTCACAAAAGCCGCCCAAAATCCCACTTTTTCCTTCATATATCCCATTTTGTTAGTCTCCCAAACGCTCAGCCCCAAATTTCCCACTTTTCCCCTCAAATCGCCACATTTTCTGAAACAAACTACCTAAATCCTCATTTTTTCTTCCCAAAAATTCCCAACCTTTTTTCTCCTCCCAAATAGCCCGGTCCAAACCCCACTTTTTTTCCCCCCAAAAAAACCCCCTGACTACATTACCCCTGCACATCTGCCCAAATCCCCTTTTTCCCTTAAAATCCCATTTTGTCAGCCTCACAAACTACCCAAAATCCCAGCTTTTGTTTTCCCTTTTCCCCAAGAATCCCACTTTTTCTCTCCCAAACAGCCCCAAATCCCACTTGTTTTTCCCCCAAAAATTCCCATTTTCGCCCTG
>NW_015439890.1:110680-111873 GCF_001577835.2 Coturnix japonica | reverse complement strand
TAAAAATGGACATTTTGGGGCTAAAAAGGGACATTTTGGAATCAGAATGGTGGATTTTGGGGCTAAAAATGGACATTTTGGGGTCAAAATGGTGGATTTTGGGGTTAAAAAGGGGCATTTTGGGGTCAGAAAGGGGCATTTTGGGGCCAAAAAGGTGGATTTTGGGGTCAGAAAGGGGGGAAATGGGTAAATTTGGGGTCAGAAAAGAGGATTTGGGGGTCAGAATGGTGGATTTTGGGGCTAAAAAGGGGCATTTTGGGGTCAAAATGGTGGATTTTGGGGTCAAAAAGGGACATTTTGGGGCTAAAAAGGGACATTTTGGGATCAGAATGGTGGATTTTGGGGCTAAAAATGGACATTTTGGGGTCAGAAAGGGGGATTAAGGGGGATTTTGGGGCTAAAAAAAGGGATTTGGGGTCAGAAAGGGGCATTTGGGGGCCAAAAAGGTGGATTTTGGGGTCAGAAAGGGGGGAAATGGGTAAATTTGGGGTCAGAAAAGAGGATTTTGGGGTCAGAAAGGGGCATTTTGGGGTCAGAATGGTGGATTTTGGGGCTAAAAAAGGGCATTTTGGGGTCAAAATGGTGGATTTTGGGGTCAAAAAGGTGCATTTTGGGGCTAAAAGGGGCATTTTGGGGTCAGAATGGTGGATTTTGGGGCTAAAAATGGGCATTTTGGGGCCAGAAAGGGGAATTAAGGGGGATTTTGGGGCTAAAAAAAGGGATTTTGGGGTCAGAAAGGGGCATTTTGGGGCCAAAAAGGTGGATTTTGGGGTCGGAAAGGGGGGAAATGTGTAAATTTGGGGTCAGAAAAGAGGATTTTGGGGTCAGAAAGGGGCATTTTGGGGTCAGAAAGGTGGATTTTGGGGCTAAAAAGGGGCATTTTGGGGTCAGAAAGGGGGATTAAAGGGGATTTTGGGGCTAAAAAGGAGAATTTTGGGGTGAAAAAGTGAATTTTGGGGTTAAATGGGGCATTTTGGGGGGGATTTGAGGTGAAAAAGGGGGATTTTGGATCAGAAATGGCCATTTTAGGGTCAAAAAGGGGGTTTTAGGGTCAGAAATGGGCATTTTGGGGTCAAAAAGGGGTTTTTGGGGTCAGAAATGGCCATTTTGGGGTCAAAAAGCAGGTTTTTGGGGTCAGAAAGGGGCATTTTGGGTTCAAAAAGGGGGTTTTTGGGGTCAGAAATGGCCATTTT
>NW_015439890.1:108969-110268 GCF_001577835.2 Coturnix japonica | reverse complement strand
GGGTTTTTGGGGTCAGAAATGGCCATTTTAGGGTCAAAAAGGGGGTTTTTGGGGTCAGAAATGGCCATTTTAGGGTCAAAAAGGGGGTTTTTGGGTCAGAAATGGCCATTTTGGGGTCAAAAATGGGGTTTTGGGGGTCAGAAATGGCCATTTTGGGGTTAAAAGGGGTGTTTTGGGGTCAGAAATGGCCATTTTGGGGTCAAAAAAGGGGTTTTTGGGGTCAGAAATGGCCATTTTGGGGTCAAAAAGGTGGATTTTGGGGTCAGAAATGGCCATTTTGGGGTCAGAAAGGGGGGAAATGGGAAGATTTGGGGTAAAAAAGGGGGATTTTGGGTCAGAAAAGGGAATTATGAGGGATTTTGGGGCTAAAAAGGGGCATTTTGGGGCTAAATGTGGCCAATTGAGTTTTGGGGCTAAAAAAGTGGATTTTGGGGTCAAAAAGGGGCATTTTAGGGCTAAAAAGGGACATTTTGGGATCAGAATGGTGAGTTTTGGGGCTAAAAATGGACATTTTGGGGTCAAAAAGGTGGATTTTGGGGTTAAAAAGGGTATTTTGGGGTCAGAAAGGGGCATTTTGGGGCCAAAAAGGTGGATTTTGGGGTCAGAAAGGGGGGAAATGGGTAAATTTGGGGTCAAAAAAGAGGATTTTGGGGTCAGAAAGGGACATTTTGGGGTCAAAAAGGTGCATTTTGGGGCTACAAA
Source organism: Coturnix japonica (assembly GCF_001577835.2). Lineage (NCBI taxonomy): Eukaryota > Metazoa > Chordata > Aves > Galliformes > Phasianidae > Coturnix > Coturnix japonica. The sequence continues at coordinate 109,566 of NW_015439890.1, read as the reverse complement.
GGGGCATTTTGGGGTCAGAAAGGGGAATTAAGGGGGATTTTGGGGCTAAAAAAAGGGATTTTGGGGTCAGAAAGGGGCATTTTGGGGCCAAAAAGGTGGATTTTGGGGTCAGAAAGGGGGGAAATGTGTAAATTTGGGGTCAGAAAAGAGGATTTTGGGGTCAAAAAGGGGCATTTTGGGGTCAGAATGGTGGATTTTGGGGCTAAAAAGGGGCATTTTGGGGTCAAAATGGTGGATTTTGGGGTCAAAATGGTGGATTTTGGGGTCAAAAAGGGACATTTTGAGGCTAAAAAGGGACATTTTGGGATCAGAATGGTAGATTTTGGGGCTAAAAATGGGCATATTGGGGTTAAATGGGGCATTTTGGGGGGGATTTGGGGTGAAAAAGGGGGATTTTGGATCAGAAATGGCCATTTTGGGGTCAAAAAAGGGGTTTTTGGGTCAGAAATGACCATTTTGGGGTCAAAAAGGGGTTTTTGGGGTCAGAAATGGCCATTTTGGGGTCAAAAAGGGGGTTTTTGGGGTCAGAAATGGCCATTTTGGGGTCAAAAAGGGGTTTTTGGGGTCAGAAATGGCCATTTTGGGGTCAAAAAGGGG
>NW_015439890.1:106735-108672 GCF_001577835.2 Coturnix japonica | reverse complement strand
GGTCAGAAATGGCCATTTTGGGGCTAAAAAGGGGTTTTTGGGGTCAGAAATGGCCATTTTGGGGTGAAAAAGGGGGTTTTTGGGGTCAGAAAGGGGCATTTTGGGGCTAAAAAGTCGGATTTTGGCTCAAACCCGTCGTTCCATCGGCCCGGATCAGTTTGTCCACCTGGTACCGGATTCGCTGCTCCAGGGGGCGGAGCTTCTCCAGCACCTTATGCAAATGTATGCTAATTAGGTCCCCCCCTACCTCCCCCAATAGAAACCAATAGAGCTATGTCAATCAAATCAAGCCCCGCCCCCCTCCCAGCCCCTCATCCAATCACAACGCAGCTCGCTGTGTTGCTGTCAATCACACTAGGCCCCTCCCCAGTCACACCCCCCTCATCCAATCACCACGCGGCTCCCCCTTAAGCCCCGCCCACCTCCCACCCCCTACGTCAATCACACCAAGCCCCGCCCACTCCCACCCCCTCACCCAATCACAGCTCGCCCCCCTTAATCCCCGCCCTCCTTTATCTCCCCGTCCAATCAGCACACGGCTCCTCCTTTAGCAATGTCAATCACAGCAAGCCCCGCCCCCTACTTATCCTTCAGCCAATCACAACGCGCCTCCCCCTTAAGTCCCGCCCCCTCCCAATCACCACGCGGCTTCCCCTTAAGCCACGTCAATCACAGCAAGCCCCGCCCCCTCCCTTCCCTTCGTCCAATCGCAGCGCGCCTCCCCCTTAAGTCCCGCCCTCCTTTATCTCCCCCATCCAATCACAGCGCGCCTCCCCCTTAACTCCCGCCCCCCGTCCAATCATGCGACTCCTCTTTAAGCCACGTCAATCACAGCAAGCCCCGCCCCTTCCCCTTTCCCTCGCCCAATCACAGCGCGCCTCCCCCTGAAGTCCCGCCCCCTGCCCGCCCGTCGTCCAATCACCACGCGGCTCTCCAGTATCCGTGGCAACGCGGGCTCTTCCCTCAAGCTCCTCCCCCCGCTCTTGGCTCTCAGCACGAGGCCGAGGTCGGTGACGTAATTCAAGATGGCGGCCGCCCGCACCCCCAGCAACGAAATGCCCTGAAAAATGACCCGAAAATGGGGGATTTTAACCCAAAATGGACCAAAATCGACCCAAAATGACCCAAAATGGACCCAAAATGGCCCAAAATCAGCCCAAAATGGCAAAAATCGACCCAAAATGGCCCAAAATCGACCCAAAATGGCCCAAAATGACCCAAAATGGACCCAAAATGGCCAAAAATCAGCCCAAAATGGCCCAAAATCCACCGAAAATCGACCCAAAATGACCGAAAATGACCCAAAATGGCCCAAAATGACCCAAAATCGACCAAAAATGGCCCAAAATCGACCAAAAATGGCCCAAAATGACCCAAAATCAGCCCAAAATGGCCCAATTTCAGCCCCAAATGACCCAATTTGGACCCAAAATCAGCCTAAATTGACCCAAGATTGACCCAAAATCGACCCAAAATGGCCCAAAATCACCCAAAATCAACCCAAAATCGACCAAAAAAGCCCCAAAATCAACCCAAAATGCCACAAAATGACCCAAAATGGCCCAAAATCAGCCCAAAATGGCCCAAAATCGACCAAAATCGACCCAAAATGGCCCCAAATCAGCCCAAAATGGCCCAAAATCGACCCAAAATGACCCAAAATCGACCAAAAATGACCCAAACTCGACTCAAAATTACCCATTTTGTACCCAAAATCAGCCCCAAATCGACCCAAAATGACCCAAAATCAACCAAAAAAGCCCCAAAATCAGCCCCAAAGGACCCAAAGTCGACCCAAAATGACCGAAAATGACCCAAAATGGCCCAAAATCAACCCAAAATCTGCCCAAAATGGCCCAAAATCAACCCAAAATCAACCCAAAATGACCCAAAATCGACCCCAAATGGCCCAAAATAGACCCAAAATGGCCCAAAAT
>NW_015439890.1:103956-106024 GCF_001577835.2 Coturnix japonica | reverse complement strand
CTAAAATGGCCCAAAATCAGCCCAAAATTACCCAAAATGACCCAAAATTGACCAAAAAAGCTCCAAAATAGACCCAAAATGACCCAAAATCAGCCCCAAATCGACCCAAAATGACCCAAAATCGACCCAAAATGGACCCAAAATCAGCCCCAAATCGACCCAAAATCGACTGAAAATGACCCAAAATCGACCCAATTTGGACCCAAAATCAGCCTAAATTGATCCAAAATGACCCAAAATCAGCCCCAAATGATCCAATTTGGACCCAAAATCAGCCTAAATTGACCCAAGATTGACCCAAAATCGACCCAAAATGGCCCAAAATCGACCCAAAATCAGCCCAAAATCGACCCAAAATGACCCCAAATCAACCCAAAATGACCCAAAATCAGCCCAAAATGGCCCAAAATCGGCCCAAAATGACCCAAAATCGACCCAAAGTGGCCAAAAACCGACCCAAATGGCCCCAAATCAGCCCAAAATAGCCACAAAATGGCCCAAAATGACCCAAAATCGACCTAAAATGGCCCAAAATCAGCCCAAAATTACCCAAAATGACCCAAAATTGACCAAAAATGGTCCAAAATAGACCCAAAATCTGCCCAAAATGACCCAAAAATCGACCCAAAATCAACACAAAATCGACCAAAAAAGCCCCCAAATCGACCCAAAATCGACTCAAAATGACCCAAAATCAGCCCAAAATGACCCAATTTGGACCCAAAATGGCCCAAAATCAGCCCAAAATGACCCGAAATCGACTAAAAATGACCCAAAATCGACCCAAAATGGCCCAAAATCAGCCAAAAATCCACCGAAAATTGACCCAAAATCGACCCAAAACCAGCCCAAAATGACCCAAAAATCGACCCAAAATGGCCCAAAATCAGCCCGAAATGACCCAAAATCGACCCAAAATGACCCAAAATCAGCCCAAAATGACGCAAAAATCGACACAAAATCAACCCAAAATCGACCAAAAAAGCCCCCAAATCAACCCAAAATGACCCAAAATCAGCCCAAAATGACCCGAAATCGACTAAAAATGACCCAAAATCGACCCAAAATGGCCCAAAATGGACCAAATTCGACCCAAAATCAGCCCCAAATCAACCCAATTTGGACCCCAAATCAGCCCAAAACCGACCCAAAATGACCCAAAATCAGCCCAAAATGACCCAAAAATCGACCCAAAATCAACCCAAAATCGACTAAAAAAGCCCCAAAATCAGCCCAAAATGGCCCAAAATAGCCCAAAATGCCCCATTTTCCCCCAAACTTGTTATTTTTCCCCCCCAATTTGCCCAAAATCGCCATTTTTCAGCCCAAAATCTGACCTTATCAGTGCGCAGTTTCCCATCCCTGAGGCGGCCCAACAGCTCCCGGCTCAGCTCCGTCACCGTGGAAACCTGGAAACATTTTGGGGTGAATTCAGCCAGTTTTGGGCAACTTTGGGTCAAAAATGTCCAATTTTGGGACCAAAAAACCCCAGTTTTGGGTCCAAAAAGTCCAATTTTGGATCAAAAAAGTCCAATTTCGGGTCAAAAAAGTCCAATATTGGGACCAAAAAAAACCCAGTTTCGGGGCCAAAAAACGCCAGTTTTGGGGCCAAAAAGTCCAATTTTGGGACCAAAAAACGCCAGTTTTGGGGCCAAAAAGTCCAATTCTGGGTCAGAAAAGTCCAATTTTGGGCCAAAAAGTCCAATTTTGGGTCAAAAAAGTCCAATTTTGGGTCAAAAAAGTCCAATTTTGGGTCAAAAAAGTCCAATTTGGGGCCCAAAAAGTCCAATTTTGGATCAAAAAAGTCCAATTTTGGGTCAAAAAGTCCAATTTTGGATCAAAAATGTCCAATTTTGGGTCAAAAAAGTCCAATTTTGGGTCAAAAAAGGCCAATTTTGGGACCAAAAAACCCAAGTTTTGGGTCAAAAAAGTCCAATTTTGGATCAAAAATGTCCAATTTAGGGTCAAAAAAGTCCAATTTTGGGTCAAAAAAGGCCAATTTTGGGTCAAAAAAGGCCAATTTTGGGTCAAAAAAGTCCAATTTTGGGACAAAAATGTCCAATTTTGG
>NW_015439890.1:100568-102759 GCF_001577835.2 Coturnix japonica | reverse complement strand
CTGACCCTGAAATTTTGGGTCAAAACCCCCCAATTTTGGGCAACTTTGGGTCAAAAATGTCCAATTTTGAGGCTAAAAAGTCTCATTTTGGGGTAAAAAATGTGAAATTCTGGGTCCAAAATTGTGAAATTTGGGGCTGAAACGTCCAATTTTGGGTCAAAAAAGTCCAATTTTGGGACCAAAAAACCCCAGTTTTTGGGTCCATTTTGGGGCTGTTGGGTTCAATTTTGGGGGAAATTTTGGGGATTTTGGGCAATTTGAGGCAAAATTGAGGCGATTTTGGGGCCATTTGGGGGGATTTTGGGGTAAATTTGAGGGATTTTGGGGCTTTTGGGGACAAAATTACAGGATTTTGGGTCCATTTTGGGCTGTTTTGGGGCCATTTTGGGGGAAATTTGGGGGATTTTGGGCAATTTGAGGCAAAATCGACGGGATTTGGGGGCAATTTTGGGTTGATTTAAGGGATTTTGGGTCAATTTTGGGTTAAATTTGGGGGATTTTGGGGCTTTCTGGGACAAAATTACAGGATTTTGGGTCCATTTTGGGGTGTCTTGGGGCCATTTGGGGTGCAATTTTGGGGTAAATTTTGGGGATTTTGGGCAATTATAGGCAAAATAAAGGCGATTTGGGGGCCATTTTGGGGGATTTTGGGGCTTTTTGGGGCAAAATTGAAGGATTTTGGGGCCATTTTGGGAGCAATTTTGGGGGAATTTTTGGGGATTTTGGGCAATTTTAGGCAAAATTGAGGCGATTTTGGGGCCATTTTGGAGGATTTGGGGTAATTTTGGGTTGATTTAAGGGATTTTGGGGCCATTTTGGGGTAAATTTGAGGGATTTTGGGGCTTTTTGAGGTAAAATTAAAGGATTTGGGGGTGTTTTGGGGCCATTTTGGGGGAAATTCGGGGGATTTTGGGCAATTTTAGGCCAAATCGAGGGGATTTGGGGTAATTTTGGGGTGATTTGGGGGATTTTGGGGCCATTTTGGGGTAAATTTTGAGGATTTTGGGGCTTTTTGAGGCAAAATTAAAGGATTTTGGGCCATTTTGGGGCAATTTGGGGCCATTTTGAGCCGAATTTGGGGCATTTAAGGTGAAACTCGGGTGATTTTGGGGTAAATTAATGGGATTTTGGTGCTTTTTGGGGTAAAATCGGGGGATTTTGGGTCATTTTGGCCCATTTTTGCCTCATTTCGGGCCATTTGGCCAATTTGGGGCGAATTTAAGCGATTTTGGTTGATTTTAAAGGCCTCGGATGGTTCTTGAGGGTCTATGGATGGAATTGGGGCTGATTTTGGGTTAAATTCCGGGTATTTTGGGTTAAATTCCGGCTATTTGGGGTCCCACCTCCTCTCGAAGCTCCTTCAACAGCGTCACGGCCTCCCCGACAGCCGCCATCTTGCTCCTGACTCCCACCGGAACCGGAAACCGGCTTCTCAGCCAATAGGAGCGCGGCAGAAGAGCGCTCAGCCAATGGGAGCGCTCAGAGCACGGCAATGAACCCACCCACAATCCGCGATTGGTTCACGGGGAGGAAGAGGCGGGGCTCAGAGTGATGGACGCGCGGCTCGCCCAATGAGAAGGCGAAATAACCAAAAAGCCCCAAATCGACCCAAAATGACCCAAATTCGCCCCGTTTTCAACCGAGCCCCAAATCTCGCGAGATCCGACCCCAAATCCCGCCCACGAGCCGCCATTATTAACCAAAATCCGCCGAATTCAGCCCAAAATCCGCCCATTTATTACAGCCTTTATTTCAATCCCACTTCAAAGCACCATTTTGGGGCTAAAAACGCCGATTTTGGGTCAAAAAAGTCCAAATTTGGGCCAAAAATGTTGGATTTGGAGCCAAAAATGTCCAATTTTGGGGCTAAAAAGTCCCTTTTTGGGTCAAAAATGAGCCAAAATAGCAGATTTTGGGGCTAAAAAGGAACGTTTTGGGTCAAAAAAGTCCAATTTTGGGTCAAAAATGTCCAATTTTGAGGCTAAAAAGTCTCACTTTGGGGTAAAAAATGTGGAATTCTGGGCCCAAAATGGCGAAATTTGGGGCTGAAATGGCCAATTTTGGGGCTAAAAAGTCCAATTTTGGGACGAAAAAGTCCAATTTTAGGCCCAAAAAGTCCAAATTTAGGCCCAAAAACCACCAGTTTTGGGACCAAAAAGTTCAATTTTGGGTCAAAAAAGTCCAATTTTGG
>NW_015439890.1:94737-100543 GCF_001577835.2 Coturnix japonica | reverse complement strand
CACCCACAATCCCCAGCCGATTGGTCTCACGGGGGAGGAAGAGGCGGAGGCTCGTAGTGATGGACGCGCGGCTCGTCCCAATGAGCATACTCTGGACGAAAAAGACCAAAAGCCCCCAAACTCGCACCCAAAATTGACCCCAAATTCCCCCAGTTATTTCACACCGATCGCCCCGCCAAATACTCCGCTCGTGAGATCGACCCCAAAATATCCCTGCGCGATAGCGAGCCGCACCGATTATTAACCAAAATCTCGCCGAACTTCAGCTCTCAATCCGCCCATTTTATTACAGCCTTTTATTTCATATCCCACTTCAAGCCACCATTTTGGGTCTAAAATACGCCCTGATTTGTGGCGTCAAAATCAAAGTCCACATTTTGGCTTCCAAAAAAATGTTGGCATTTGGAGCCAAAATATGGTTCAATTTTTGGGCTACAAACAAGCTCCACTTATTCTCGGCATGGTCAAAATATGAGCCAAAATAGCAGATTTGCGGGCCTAAAACAAGGGAACTTTTTGGGTCTCAAGAAAAGTCCAATCTTTGGGTCAAAAATGCCCTCCAATTTTTGCAGTGCGTAAAAGTCCTCACTTGTGCATCTTGAGCCAGTAAAGTCATGATGTTGGAATTCTGGGGCCCAAAATGGCGAATTGCGGGCTGAAATGGCCACTTTTTGGGGCAGTAAAAAGTTTTCCTCCAATTTTCGTACTGAAAAAGTCCAATTTTACGGGCCCAATATAAAAGTTCCAAATTTCAGGCCCCAAGTGAACCACCAGGTGTTCTCTGGCGAGCCAAAAAGGCTTGCAATTTTCGCCGTCAAAAACAATCCAAAGTTCTTGGATCAGCCAAAATGCCATTATTGAAATGGTAGTCCACACCAGAAAGCCACTTTTGGACCACAATAGTTCCAATTTTGGGCTCAGAGACAAGTCCAATTTTGGGACAAAAAGTCCAATTTTAGGCAAAAGTCCAAGCTTCTGCTAGGCCACCAAAAAGGCAGTTTTGGGGCCAAAAGCTCCAATTTTTGGGTCAAAAATAGAACCAATTTTGGTATTAAGTAAAGTCCACATTGGGGTCATATAAAAGAACTGTACCAATTTTGGTTGTTCAAAAAACTTCATCTATTTTTGGTTTAAAAAATCTAATTGTTACAGGCCTAAAAAAGCCCAATTTTGAATGGACCTAAATAGTCCAATTTTGGCGACTGAAAGCAAGTCCTAATTTTAGGCCACATAAACCCCAATTTTGGATCAAAAAAGCCCAATTTTGGGGATCAAAAAAATCCGAATTCTTGCGGTAAAAAGTAAATTTTTGTGGTTCAAAACACATAAGCTCCGAATTTTTGGACAAGAAAGCCTCCAATTTTGGTGTCAAATGAAAGGACCAAATTTTGGTGTCAAAAAGGTTCCAATTTTGTGGCTTAATCTTGACAAGTGCCTAATTTTTAGCCCCAAAAAGCCCAGTTTTTGGGGCCCAAAAAAGTCCAATTTTGGGTCAAAAAAGTCCAATTTTGGGACCAAAAAGTCCAATTTTGGGTCAAAAATGTCCAATTTTGGGTCAAAAATGTCCAATTTTGGGTCAAAAATGTCCAATTTTAGGCCCAAGAAACCCCAATTTTGGGGCCAAAAAGTCCAATTTTGGGTCAAAAAACTCCAATTTTAGGACCAAAGTGTCCAATTTTGGGTCAAAAAAGTCCAATTTTGGAACCAAAAAGTCCAATTTTAGGCCCCCAAAAGCACAGTTTTAGGACCAAAGTGTCCAATTTTGGGTCAAAAACCTCCAATTTTGGGACCAAAAAGCTCCAATTTTGGGTTAAAAAAGTCCAATTTTGGATCAAAAAAGTCCAATATTGGGACCAAAAAGTTCAATTTTGGGTCTAAAAAGTCCAATTTTGAGACCCAAAAGTCCAAATTTAGGCCCTAAAAACCCCAGTTTTGGGGCCAAAAAGTCCAATTTTGGGTTGATAAAGTGCACTTTTTTGACCCAAAAACCCCAAATCTGAGCAGTTCTGACCCCAAATCAGCCTCTGACCCCCAAATTTTGGGTCAAAAACCCCAAATTTTGGGTCAAAACCAGCCAATTTCGGTATCACAAACCTCAACTTTTTGGGTCCAAATCTCTTCATTTTGGGTCCAAAAAATGCACTTTTTTGACCCCAAAACCCCCAAATCTGAAGCCTTCAGACCCAAAAGGACCCAAAATCAGCCTCTGAGCCCCAAATTTTGGGTCAAAAACCCCCAATTTTGGGTCAAAACCCCTATCCCACCAGTCAAGCGGATTGGTTCACGGGGGAGGAAGAGGCGGGGTCAGGAGTGATGGACGCGCGGGTCGCCCATGAGAAGGCGAAATAACCAAAAAAGGCCCCAAATCGACCCAAAATGACCCAAATTCGGCCCGTTTTCAACCGAGCCCAATCTCGCGAGATCCGACCCAAAGTCCCGCCCACGAGCGCCCACCTTATTAAACCAAGAATCCGCCGATTTCAGCCCCAAAATCGCGGCCCATTTATTACAGCCTCTTAATTTCAATCCCCACCTTCAAAGCACCATTTTGGGGCTAAAAAACGCCGATTTTGGGTCAAAAAGTCCAAATTTGGCCAAATGTTGCTTGGAGCCAAAGAATGTCCAAATTGGGGCTAAAAAGTCGCCCTTTTGGGGTCAAAAATGAGCAAAAAGCAGATTTGGGGCTAAAAAGGAACGTTTTGGGTCAAAAAAAGTCCAATTTTGGTCAAAATGGTCCAGATTTTGAAGGCCTAAGAAAGGTCTCAACTTGTTGGGGGTAAAAATGTGTGAATTCGGCCCAAAATGGCCGATAATTTGGGGCTGAATGGCCAATTTTGGGGCTAAAAAAGTCCAATTTTTGGACGAAAAAGTCCAATTTTAGGCCCAAAAAGTCCCAAATTTAGGCCCAAAAAACCAGTTTTGGGAACCAAAAGTTCAATTTTGGGTCAAAAAAAGTCCAATTTTGGATCAAAAAATGTCCAATTTTGGGTCAAAAAAGTCCCAATTTTGGAACCCAAAAAAGTTCAATTTTTGGGTCAGAAAAGTCCAATTTTGGAAACGAAAAAGTCCAAATTTTAGGCCAAAAAGCCAATTTTAGGCCCCCAAAAAAGCCCAAGTTTGGGGCACAAAAAGTCCAATTTTGGGTCAAAAAGACCAATTTTGGATTAAAAAAAGTCCAATTTGGGTCAAAAAACTTCAATTTGGGTCAAAAAACTCCTATTTTTGGTCAAAAAAGTCTAAATTTTAGGCCTAAAAAAGCCCAATTTTGGGACCAAAAAGTCCAAATTTCTTGGACTGAAAAAGTCCAATTTTAGGCCCAATAAACCCCAATTTTGGATCAAAAAAGCCCCATTTTGGTCAAAAAAAAAAATCCAATTTTGGGTAAAAAAAGTAAATTTGGTCAAAAAAAATCAAAATTTTTGGGACCAAAAAGTGCCAATTTTGGGTCAAAAAAGACCCCAATTTGGGTCAAAAAAGTCCAATTTGGAATGAAAAAGTCCAAATTTTAGGCCCCAAAAAAGCCGCAGTTTTGGGGCCAAAAAGTCCAATTTTTGGGTCAAAATAAAGTCAAATTTTGGGAACCAAAAAGTCAATTTTGGGTCAAAAAGTGCCAAATTTGGTCAAAAGTCCCAATTTTGGGTCAAAAATGTCCAATTTTAGCCCAAGAAACCCAATTTTTGGGCCAAAAAGTCAAATTTTGGGTCAAAAAACTCCAATTTTAGGACAAAGTGTCCAATTTTGGGTCAAAAAAAGTCCAATTTTGGAACCAAAAAGTCCAACTTTTGCCCAAAAAGCACAGTTGTAGGACCAAAAGTGCCAATTGTTGGTCAAAAAACCTCCAATTTTGGGACCAGAAGCTCCAATGTTTGCAGTGGCGTTGTCAGATCGAGCGAATCAAAAGTCCAATTTCGTGGATCAGAAAAAGTCCAGATACTTTGGGAACCTGAAAGATAGTTCAAGTTTGTGGGTCTAAAGAAAAGAATTTGGAGACCCAAAATGTCCCAAATTAGGCCCTAAATAACACCCATTTTGGGGCCAAAAAGTCCAATTTGGGTTAGATAAAGTGCACTTTTTTGACCCAACAAACCCCAAATCTGGCAGTTATCTGAACCCAATCAGCATCTGAACCCCCAAATTTTTGGGTCACAAAATACCCACAGTATTTTGGGTCAGAGAACCAGGCCAAGGTTTCGTAGTCAACAAACACGTTCCATGGACCTTGTTATCGGGTCCAAAATCTCTTCATTTTGTAGCGATCCAAAAAAGTGTCACTTTTTTCTGAACCACCCAAAACCCCCCGAAATTCTGTAAGCCAGTTCATGACCCAAAGAGGGACGTCCAAAATCCCAGTCCTCTGAGCCCCTCAACATTATGGCGTCAAAAACGCCCCGAACGTTTGGTGGGAGAGCTGCAGCCCAGAGCCAGTCCAAATATTGGCTATCGTGCTAATCCCACATCATTCTTCTGGGGGTCAAAAATCTTCCTTTATTTCGCGGTCCAAAAAAACAGCACTTTTATTCAACCTGCACATACCCGCCTAAGATATACTCAGGGACTTCCTTTGCTGCAGAACTCGCAATAAGTGAGGGCCTCTGATGCGCCCCAAAGATCATACTTTTGGAAGGAGCGGTCAAATATACCCCCTCAATTTTGGATGGGTCTCAAAACCATACAAATTTATGAGGGATTAAAACCCTCCAAGTCCGATTCAGATTAGTCACCAAACCTACAACTTTTCGAGGAGGTCGCAATCTCTTCATTTCGAATCTGGGTCCAAAAAATATGATGCACTGGTTGTTACTTTATGACGCCAAAATGGACCCCGACGAGAACTGAAGGCTCTTCGAGACCCCAGACAGCCGCCAAAAATCAGCTGTGCCCCGAAATTTTTTGGGTCAAAAAAACCCCCACATTTTGAGGGTCCAAAACCATCAAGATATCGCTATCGCAATCCATATCGTTGGTCAAAATCACCTTTATTTCGGGTCCTAAAAACGCACTTTTTCACCCCAAACCCCCAAATCCTCGACCTTTCAGACCCCAAATGAGGCTCCGAGCCCCAAAATTTTGGGTCAAAACCCCCAATTTTGGGTGTAAAAACCATCAAGAAGTTTGGGTCAAAACCAGCCATATTCACGCATCACAAACCTCAACCATTTGGGTCCCAAATACCCATTTTCAGTCCCAAAAATGCACTTTTTTGACCCAAACCCCCAAATCTGAAGGCCTTCAGACCCATAAAGGACCCCTAAAATCAGCCTCTGAGCCCGCAAATTTGGGTCAAAAACCCCCCAATTCTTGGGTTCAAAAACCATCAAAATATCCGCTATCGCAATCCAAATCGTTTTGGGTCAAAAAATCTCCTTTATTTCGGGTCCTAAAAACGCACTTTTTCACCCCAAACCCCCAAATCTAAAACCTTCAAGACGCCCAAAGTGAGGCTCCGAGCCCACCAAATTTTGGGTCCAAAACCCCCCAATTTTGGGGTTAAAAACCCATCAAATTATGGGTTAAAACCAAGGCCAATTTCCAGCGTCAACAACTCAACTTTTTGGGTCCAAATCTCTTCATTCGAACCCCAAAAATGCACTTTTTTGAACCGCAAAACCCCCAAACTGAAGCCTTCAGACCCAAAAGGACCCAAATATCATCCTCTTATTCCCAAATTTGGGTCAAAAACCCCCAATTTAAGTCAAAACATCATATAGCTATCGCAATCCCAACGTTGGGTCAAAAAATCTACTTTATTTCGGGTCCTATAAAACGCACTTTTTTTTCAACCCAAACCCCCTAAATCTCAGACCTC